>NC_030438.2:8022500-8057500 GCF_001660625.3 Ictalurus punctatus | reverse complement strand
AACATCTGCGTTTGGTTCTGTTATGGATCAAAACTGTGGCATGAGCTTTAAACACAATGATGATTACACAGGTATGCAAAGTCCATGTTTAAATAAGAGCGAAACAGAAAGCAATTATCATGTACAAATCACAACACATCGATAAAGTAACTCGTTCCATGTTTTTGCAATAAATACATGCACTAATTGACATGATTCCAATGCATCGGTCACTCCTTAACAGCATGATGGCCAGTGATCATGTATGAATATAATGCAGAAAATGTTCTTAAAGCTAGCACACTTATTGTCTGTCATACTAACTCACCAGGGGTGTTTGGTGGAAAACCTGGAAGTGATGATGGCCCATTGACACCAGGAAGGAGTACTGGTGGGAGTCCTGGTATTCCTGGGTAGCCAGTTGGCAGGCTAAGGCCATGAAGTGCATTATTGTCCACTGCAGGTTGCTGCTGGGCTGGCAAGCTAAGGACGTCGGTTGCCTTCTTCAGACGGTCGAGCTCTTGTTGAGCCATAAGCTGGCGGACAGTGGTAGGTGCGAGATAGTCCTTTTCTCTGTCCACCTGATTCCCCAGGGTTTCTTGCACCTTCGCAATGTGCTGCTTAGAGAAGATGTGATCACGAATAGAAAGTCTAGCTGTATACTTCACAGCACATAAAGTACACTCAGGCCTCGGTCCATCAGGAGACCCTTGGCTTATCATGAATGGCTTTCCTATGTTTATTTTGAACTTCTTTTCTTTCGCACGGGCATTCTGAAACCAAACCTGCACAACACGCTTTGGCAGTCCTATTTCGTTGCCCAGCATTTCGCACTCCTGCATCGTAGGAGTGCGATAGTCACTGAAGCAAGCCTTGAGAACTTTAAGCTGTAGGTTGCTCATCTGAGTCCTAAAACGTTTGTGTCCGGGTCTTTCTGTACCACCTTTTATAGATTTGAAGGAATTCGCACTTCCAAATGGACTAGGTGAACTTGGATCAGCCAAACTTGAGGTTTCACTTTTATCGGCATTATCATCTAGGTCATCGTCTCTGGAGCTGAAGTACTGCTCACTATCTCTGCCAGAGAAACTTAGTGCTGGGCTCACCATGTTGAAGGGGAATCTATCGTCAGTAAAATCAGACATTTGTGCTGTAATCGTTTTATTCTCACCCAGTCTTTCCCCACCGTTGGCTGTGAGGTTCTCAACCTCATTATTGGTCTCATCTCCTGTCGTTGCGTCACTTATAGCTGTGTTAATCGATGAAGTCTCATCAAAATCTATTTTGTTAAGATCGCATGAGACTTCTGCAGAATTCATATTAAGCCCTTCAATCTCATCACTGTTTTCTGCTTTTAAGGATGAAGGGCTCAAGAAGTTTTTTAGGTGTGCCTCAGATGATTTGACTGGGGTGGAGGATGCAGCTGGAAGCTCACACTCATTTACCTCAGTCTTTGGTGGCAGTGGTGGATACTCCATGAAACTGTATTTATGTGGACTTTCAGCACCCTCATCCTGCAGCATCATCGGACTTGGGGGCAAACTAAAACCTGCTTGTTTAGCTTCGTGCCAATGCCGTGAGCGTATGTGACTGTCAAGGGCCGACTTAGCCTTGAAGAGTGCTCTGCAGAAAGGGCACTTTTTATGAGTTTGGGAAGGCCCAAGCGCTCGAAATTGACCTTTTCTTTCTCTGGCACGGGTATTCTGAAACCAGACTTGAACTACTCTTTTCTTTAGTCCCACTTCATGGGCAATATGATCTAACATTTTTCTTGTCGGGTTAGAATCGAGTAGATACTTGTCATAAAGGATCTCAAGTTGCTCTGGTGTTATAGTGGTTCTCAGACGTTTGTCTCTGTGCTGGTCTTCGCCAACACTTCCACCTTCTTTATCATTTGGGCCGTCCTCTTTATCATCTAATTTACGTTTTAAGGAACCAGAGCCAGTAGCAGAGCCTAGGCCAGAGCTACTCTGCGATGGTATCTGGGAAAGTGCTCCGGACAAAAGCTGACTTGTCATTAGAGGGTTGTTGGGGTCAAATATCATGTAGGGCATATCTAATGGCCTTTCCAAGAACTGAGAATGCAAGAACTGGTTTTGAGCTGCAAGGAAATGCATATGCTGATGTTCCTGCCACAGTTCGACAGTTGGGAAAGCTATCTTGCATTGGTCACACTGATACTGTAACATTTGAGGAGGGATGCTATTGGTAAGTGACGAGAGTGCAATGGAGAGAGGACTGGATGGGACGGCTGCAGACTGAGGTTGGGAGTGCGGTCTTGTCATTTGTGACTGAGGCATTTTTTGTGGAGGAGGTTGAGGGGTAGACGCTTTAGATGGTCGTGGATCAGCTACTATTTTTGCTGCTTGTGAAGGGGCATTCTCGATCTGCTTTGTTTTCTCACTGGGGATTTCGGGTTTGGGTGAAGTTTTCCCTATTTCAGGTCGAGGTGATGGCATTAGCGGGGAGCTGGAGCCAGAACTACTTGCTGTGACAGTGGGTTGTTTAGTTAACTCCGCTTGCCTCATTGTGGTATGCTCACAGTTCTCTGCCATCTCCTCGGAGTGGATTTCATCTGCACCATCATCATCTTCATCTTTGTAGCACTGCTTCTTTTGGTGTGTTATCAGGTCAAATATTCTAGGGTAAATAACATTGCATTTCTTACACTGGTACTGCATGTTGTTGGTCCGGATATAACGTTCATTTGTAAGCTCTTTCTTTTCACTGTCCTTAGTATCGGCTTGGTTTTCGTAACTCTTTCTTGCCTTTTGGCGGGCGTTTTGGAACCATACCACGATCACACGTGTTGGCAGGCTGAGAACCGTAGAAAGCTGCTCAATCTCGTCGTCTTTTGGGTAAGCGTTTGTATCAAAGAAGTCTTGGAGGACTCTGAGTTGGTAGTCTGTAAATCGAGTTCTTGAGGATCTCTTGTTCATGGTCGCGTCAGTCTTATAGTATTCTAGTGCATTCATCTGGGATTCCATTCTGATATCCTCCAGTGTGGTCAAGGGTGGAATGCTGAAATTGTAAGGAGAGTCTTTACTTCTCTGCCTCTCTTTGAAAAGCGTGTTGCGGAACCAGTGCTTGATGACTTTCTGTGGAAGGCCGGACTTTTCTGCCATTTCTTGTATCTGATCCTCATTAGGGGAGTTGTTGATATCAAAGTAAGCACGGAGGATTTTCAGCTGATCATCTGTGATTCTGGTACGAGGACGCTTGAACTGGGATTGCCGCAAGAAGTTTGGATCCAGTCCCAGTTGCTGTTGACATAACTGTGTGAGGTCAGAAGATAAAGAGTCCATTGTTGGAAGCTGTAGCGCGAGCTGTGGGGGTAACCCAGGATGTTGCACGGACTGCATCATCAACGGTGGGAAAATTGGCAAGTCAAGAGAGACAGGAAGCTGCACTTGGGGAGGTGCACTGGGTGGCGGAGGTGGTGGAGGAGGGGGTGGTGGTGGCGGTGGTGGAGCTTGTAGGGGTGCCGGAGATGGTGTTGGTGCCTTTCCTACTGTAGTGGTGGCAGGAAGAATGCTTGTTGGAGGTGGGGGTGCTGGAGGTGGGGGAGGTGGTGGCGGCGGAGGAGGGGTCTCTGGAGAAGGTGGATTTATGGGATAGAGCTTATCATATGCCTCTCTGTACTGCTGTGCAAACTTCTCCAGCTCCACATAGGGAAAGAACTGACCATGCACATGTTCCTGGTGGCTCTTGAGGATTAACATATTCGAGAAGAATTTTCCACACATGCCACACTCTAATTTGTCATTTATTTCTTCCTCTCTGTTCTTTTTCTGGCATTTTTGTCTGTTCTCATTGTACTGAATTACCAGTTCAAAGCCAAAGTTTTCTAGTAAGGCTTTTGCAGCATTACCCCTGGCCCCCGAAATGATGCGTGGTGGAGGAATGAAAGGTTCTGAAAATTTTGCCTTTTTGGAATCCTTATTTTCTTTATTGTTATCAGGATCATTGAGAGCATCTTGCTTTGCTTTGTTGTCTTGCTTCTCCGTGTTTTCTTCCACCTCTCTAGACAGCTGAATCTCAGACACAGCGATATGATTGGGCTCTGGCTTGGGCTTGTGGCTCTGCTGCTGGCCTTTTTGTTGCTGCTGTTGCATCTGAGAGGCTTGCTGTTGAGCTTGTTGCTGAGAAAGCTGAAGCTGCTGCTGGCCCAATTGGTGCTGTTGCTGCATCTGCTGCTTTAGATCCTCAAGGAATGACCCAGTCATGCCTGGCATCCCGAACGCAGCTGAATGCAACGCCAGCTCAGGGCTGATATTAAACTCGGTGCCAGGAATATAGAACGGGAAAAGGAACTGGGGTTGTTGAAATTGTAACAAAGCTTCTGGTGTCATTGGGAAGTGGGGGAAGAATGCTGGATTCAAGAACTGTGGCTGGAAGAAGGCGGCCTGCTGCTGAAGTTCATGTTGCAGTTGCATCTGAAGCTGCGCTGGTGACGGGGTGGACTGATGAGTTTGCTGAACAGTGACATGATCAGTAGTTTGCTTTATGTTGACTTCTTTGGTATCTACATTGTTCTCTTTGTTTGATGATACTGGTAAACTCACAGATTCTGTGATTCCCTGACTGACTGGGACAGGGCTGTTAGATGGTACAGATCCACTTCCACTTCCACTTCCGCTACTGGAACTGCTGCTCGTTTCCTGTTTGGCAGTTCTTGCTTTAGTCTGATGAAGGACAGACCTCATATGAATCTCTAGGGTTGAGCTTTGGCTATAAGCAACGTTACATATATTACATTTGTATGGTTTGTTGTCAACGTTGTTGCTGGGTTCCTGGGGAACCGGACTCGAGGCTTCCTGGAGAACTTTCTTGAGCTTATGCAAGTGCGAGACAGAGTTGTAATGAACGAGCAGAATGTTCTTTTGCGTAAATGACTCCTTACACACAGTGCATTTGTATGGACGAGACGGGTCTAGAAACTTCTCCATTGTGAAATTCGGACCTTTTCTAAAAGGCAAGGTCCGCTTTGGTTCGGAACCCATCTCATCAAGCAAGGAGCTACTGTCACTTCCGGTAGGACTGGCCTTCCCTTCTTGGTCCAGCTCGTCATCTTTATCCATTTCCTGTTCTAAGGCTTGTGCCTCTTCCAGTGCTCTTGCCTCGCTCTCTGTGATATCACCATTGAGGGGTAGACTTCCACACAGCTGCTGCACTTCAGCTTCACTAAGCTCAGGGTGACCGGTCTCCAGGTGCTTTCTGAGGGCGAGGAACGTCCTGAAGCTGCGCTGGCACAAACTGCACATTGTGGCCGCCCGAATTGCGTGGTATTGCGAATGTATCTGAAGCTTCTGCAACGTCTTGAATGCCAGGCTGCAGTGGTTGCAGCGATATTTATAGACGTGGCGATCGGAGACAGAGAGCTGCTGGCGTTTTTGCAGGTCACTCAGGTGTTCCTGCAGGGAATCTGGGCTCTTCCTATCTTGGCCAGTGGCTTTTTTCCAATCTGGAGCTTCAGCAGCCTCTTTCGGTGGCTTGACTTCCTCGTTGGCAAGCTCAAGGTCACTTTTCTCTGTGCCCGTGCTATTTTTCAAATCCTTAGAGCTGTTTCCTGTTGAGGTAAAGAAAGAGGGGATATACGGCATATATCAGAAATCTTGTTGAGAGATTATTGCTTTACCTTTCACAGAATGTTTTAAAAAAATTTTTTTTGCAATGTAGTGCATTTAATTATTAAAAGACTAGATGACGCTTACCCATGGGCTTTCCAGATGCATCGGCTGAAGAGTTCATTACAGATGGTGCTTTGTCTTGTACAGGTGCAGGTATCAATGAATTATTTGGCATTGTAACATCTGGACCTGCCACCTGGAATAAATATCAGATAAATGCGGTGTCAGTGAAACCACACCAAAGCACCATGAATGAAAAAAAACCAAAACACAGAATCGACATAAATTAGCAAATGAACATAACTGAAGCTATTATAGGTGAATTTGTTGTATTTATATTAATTACTGGAGTATATGGTGCAGAGGAAATGACTTGCTGCGCAGTCACAGCAAACCCGACAGCCTTGAACATATTTAAATGATTTACGTACTGTCATAAGCAGCTTCTCCACGCAGTCTGGAGCCACGCTGTGGAGGTGTGTGAGATGCAGCTGCAGGTGAATCTTGTTGCTGAGGACATCCTGACACAGGGGACAGGAGATGACAGGCTGCATGGAATGCTGGGACATGATGTGCAGCTGCAGACGGTTTGCGTCCTTGCTGCTGTAATTACAGTACGGACACTGCTGCACCTGAAAGGCATGGTCGATATATCACTATAATTAAAGCAGATATACAGTATATCTTTGCATTTTGAGATATTCAAGAAATTTGCTTATGTCGTTAATGAGCAAAACATGGTCAGAATTTCTTACGATGACTGACTCTCATTACAGGGCATAATATAAAGTGCTGTTTCCCACCACCTGTCTTAATGTAATCCATTTCAGAAATGGCTCAGAGTCCTGCAAGGCAGGCTAATGCATTATAATTTTAATTAGAAACACATATAATTTAATGCGATACAAACGCTTATAGGCCTCGACGTGAACATAAAGACAGACCCATCAATTTAACATGGGAAGCAGTAACTCACTTGCTCACTAGTAATCGTCTTCTCCTCGACAGATTTAGGCCTCTTGGGCGGAGTGTCGTTTTCTTTCTCCTGTTGAAGTGCACGCTTCCCCACTGCAGCATTCTCCAGAGTTTCTTTAGCCAGTGTATTACCCCCTACAAAAAAACAACAACCACAAAACAAAAACAAAACATCTTCAGTCACACCTCACAAATAATAACGACCTCATCATCAAACCTCAGGCGGAGATATTAAGCATAGCTCAGAGTGGCCGTTTAAAAGACAAAAAAAAAAAAAAAAACGACATCAAGTAAAGGTCTTAGAGAAGTGAGACCCAAACAAACACTGCGCCATAAATATAAAAGAAAAGAATGAACTCTGACTCATACTAATCTACTTTATTGCCGGCGCTGCAATATCAAAAAAAAAACAAAAAAAGACCATAAAAACAGGCCAAGCAATTCCAGTCATGAAGATATTCAAAATAAATGGAGAGTCACAAATGCATTATCACTGTGCTGTACGTCACGGTACCATTATCCAGGCTATTTGGGTGTATAGATTATCAAATCACCTTCCTAGCATTACCCTAAATATCCGTGCCCGACACAGAGCACTGGAGGAGGCAAAAAATGTTATTACCATTTCAGCCGAGCTCAATTCAGGAAATCAGCCCCCCAGTTGTATTTAGAGAATGCTGCACAGAGTGATAAATCTTTCATTACCCTCATCTCCAGACGCAGACAGCGTCCCAGCCATCTCGCTCTACGCAATTTATCCCCTCCCCGAGTATGCAGAACACAAAGAAACCCCTAGCTGCCATCTCTCTCGCTCTCTCTTTCTTTCTCTCTCTCTAATCTGGTCACTCTGGGGTAAATACTCTTGTGAAGCAAAGGATGCAAAAAAAAAAAAAAAAAAAAATGCACTGATTTTAACGGGTGTATTAGTTTTCATTTTATTTGAATTTCCGTTGCATGTGCATGCAATTTAATTCTTTTGCATCACGAGGTATTCTAGTTATTTTATTGTAATCCGACATATCAAGAGCGTGACATATTAGACTGTCAAGGAAAGTGACACAGGAGGGGGAAAAAAAACAAAAAACAACCCCACAAGGGCACAATACAAATTTCCAAGAGCATCAGAGAATTTTCTGTAGCCTCAAATTGCTAGGTAATCTTTTTTACCCCCCTTCTTCCTGGCTTTGATATCCCTGCAGCGTTGGGGAGGCATGTCACATACATTTCATGACAAACAGAAAACCTCATTTGCCAGGCGGGCATTGCCTCATTGCTGCACCGCATCCCCTGACCTTTTTTTCTCTCTCTCCTTCTTCTCTGTTTATTATGAGTATTTCTAATTTTAACTTTCAATTTTCGCCATCTTCCAGTCAATTTGCAACTAAATTATTTCCAGGGTGAGGAGCCGATTGCCGGACGACTGGGTGCGGACGCATTTCAGGACGCGATGAGTCTTTTCCATTGATTGCCATCATACTGAATGTAAATGCGTAGTCTGGGAAGGGGATGGGGGCGGGGTAGGGGAGTAATCGGATTTCGTGCTACATGAGGATCCATCGCTATGATTTATTTTCTTAGTCAACGAACTGCTTTAATAAGCACTTCAAAACAAAATGGATACCATGTAAAGACAAAAAAAAAAAAAAAAAAACCTCAACGCTGTCTGTCTGTCTGTACATACGAACATGGAGGAAAAAAAACAGAGACACACAAATGAAATGACATAAAAATGAGAATGTATTATAAACCTTGACCCGTATAGCCTTCATCTTATCTTTTTTTTTTTTTTTTTTTTTTTTAACAATAAAAATGCTTTTGTATTCTGTGGGTGGCTCTAATGCATTTCAGGTCATCCTTTCCTTTTCGTATTTTTATACCGTCGACTAATTGAAATAGCTTTTTTTTTCCTTCTTTGTCTTCAAAGCAACGAAGCCGGAGATAAAATAACGGTGACATTGTTCCCATCCCCCATTGACAAATGCATTTGAAAAGCAGGACCTTGGTTGATTAGATAAATCAAAAAGTGATTTATGACATTCAAGCTGTATGCATTATAAGAAGCAGGGCGGCCGGCTAGCCACCCATCTTTATTTACAACTGTCAGAGATCTCTACAAGGCCTCTGATTGTCCTACAAAGAAAAAAAGCAGAAATTTGACCGCCGCATATGTCTACCATCTTTCGGTAGTTTTAAAAAGGTATCGCGGTATCATGGGTTTTTTTTTTTTTTTTTTTTACAGCGATTGTCAATTATACAGGACCTGCTTGATGAAGGCAGCACGAATTTACTATTCAATTTCCTGGACCTCAGACCCACCGGTCTGGCTGAGGTTACAGCGCTATAAATAAACCCGGGTCTGAGACTCGGAGTAACTTTAGTGATTTACGTATAATACTGGGTTTAAGGTCATGAATTAAGCTTCACTTGATACCATATGAACGTCACATTTCGAACCTCGAGGTCAGACAGCGAACCCCCTCTGCTTTACTCCTAATCCTGAGCACATCATGATTTCAGATGTGACGTGAACGGCCATGTTGTTGAAAAGAGAACCCGTAGCTGCAGGGCTTCGATTCAATATGTTAATAAACTATTAATGCATTTTAATAGAATGATTCTCAGTCGTGCTCATTTCAGCAGTAATGCTTCAAATCCAAATTATACTTTTAAATACGGTTTAATATGCGACATTGTGTATTGCATGCTTTTCCTTGGTATTGCATAAGATATTAATAATAATAATGATGATAATAATAATAATTTTAAAAAAAAGTGGTCTTATGAACAACGAACAATTAATTTCTTTACTAATTTAAAGGAGGTGTGCGGGACATGTTAGCATTCACGACAGCATTCGTTTTCATCTCTCTTAATAGTTACAGTCTTATTTTTGTAGCCCAGAGCCATTGCACATATTATTAACATCTCAGCAAAAACAAAGTTGATCCAGATTACAAACATTTGCATGAAAAATGCAGCTCGGATTATCATTAATCCATGGTGACACTTGATTAAAACGAGAAAGTAAATTAAAACGAGGGAGATCACATGCACATATTCTAGCAGCTGGATATTGTAAAGATCTCCGTGATATTATTTGATATGCTGGGAAGTGGGGGGGAACATACTTAGCATACAAGTTCAACAGTATAAACCCTTAAACGTGTTACGCATAAACCCTGACTGTTCCATCCAACAGTAATGGATTAACGTCTCTTCATAAATCAAAACAGAATCCGTTCGAGTTTTAAATGTCGCCTTTTTTTTTTTTTTTTTTTAAAGCACTATTTAGCGCAAACAGGCTTCGACGAAAAACACGTTTGACCTCGGCAGATCCGAGATGTTAAATGATGCCGCGTATAATACAAAGTGCAAATTCTCGCCTGCTGCCTCAGACAGGCCTGTCACAGATATATGACTAAAAGATAGATGACTAGCTAAACTAATAGGCTCCGTCCTGTTTCAGCGTTTCTTCTGCACCATTGAACCCAACATTATGTAGCTCTAGGTATGGCGTGCATGAAAAGACATCCAATGTAATATTCATGGTGACCACAGATTTCCATCTCATACATAAAAAAAATTAAATAAATAAATAAAAAATAAGGCGTGTATGAATTCTTATTCGGCGGCGCAAATAAAACAAAGCCTGAGGTAACAGTGCCAGATGCTAGCTCCAGGGGCTGTTCCCTGATCGCGACACAATGCTGTTTTGTACGGATTGTTGTCCTTGTTAATGTCCTACCGGTTACACAGAAATGTAGATTTGAAGTTAAAGCCTGGGACAATGACGGGTGGAGTGCTGCCTTGATTTAAAAGCGGGGGGGGGGGGGGGGGGGGGGGAATTGAAATAAGGGTTACACGGGTGCAGTAAGACGAGTGCTGTCTAATCCTCACGCAAAATTAATATGTCATCAGAGGAATGGCGAGTACACTGAAGATTAATGAAAGGCGCTTAAAAATTACAAGCAACTGATTTGATTTAAAAAAAAAAAAAAAAAGAAAAAAGAAAAGAATAATAATCTCACGGGTCATTCTGTAATATTATTCCGCAACTCCACATCTCTGCATCTCTGCTGTCACATGGTTGTGATTAAAAATGGGTCAATGGGAGGCTTGTGATAGCATTCACATGCAGTCCACACATGCAGCCATTATTAGCAGGAAAAAGCCCCACGGTGGAGATGAAAGAGGCAGAGGAGCTAGAAGCCCAGGAACACTATGAGCGTTTGTGTATGTGTATGTATGTGTGCTGAGTGTGTGTTAGTGTGTATTAACAGGGAGGGTTAGTAAGTGAGTGAGTGAGGGAGTGAGGGAGGAGGAAGGGAGGGTGCCAGAGACAAAAGACCAAAACTAAAGGTCTTACTGGAGTCTTTCTCTGTCCTCTTGCCCTCCTGGCTTTCTCTCTCGCTTGTGTCTTTGTCCTCGGCCGCAGCCACTGAGGAAGCTGGTCTCGGTCCCTCGGTGTCCTCACCTGGTTCCTCTATAAGTGAGCACACAGGAAGTGGCCGGGTTACCCACGTTACCGTGAAACCATACCGGTGTATTTCTGTGTATGAGGGCTGGATCTTTTTCTCTCTCTCTCTCTCACACACACACACACACACACACACACACCTCACCAGACTGTTAGCACTAGGCAGATTACAACAGTCCTCGGCTTGGCTTCCCTTCTTCCCTCCATCGTTCTTTCCCTCCCTGTGCGTGTTTAATAATTCTGTGGATCTCCGCTATGCTGCCAGTGGATTAATCTGTTTATGCTGTTAGCTGCTAGGTTGAAGCTGCGCACCTCTAATCCCTGAAAGGCCCACTGTTCCCTTTCATCCAGAGATCATTTGTCTCTCACGGCACTGATGTCACATTTTAATGAATTTTTAGCAGGCTGAGTATTGCCAGATAACCAGGCTCGCTTCTCCCGCTTCTCTTCAGCTCATTCTGCATCCGCAATACCGCATGTCAAGAGATGAAATATATATATATATATATATATATATATATATATATATATATATATATATATATATATAAAAGAAATTGCAAAAATGCCTTGAAGGAAATTTAATAAATTAGGAAAAATAAAACAACAATTGTGAACAACCTTCAAAATGCTGTGCTATTCGATTTGATAAACCCTTAATAACTGTATAAATGGACCACGTGGAGACTAATAAGTCACAACCGCATTTGCATAGTAGCACTCGAGTCATTGTTTGGTAAGCACGGGGGCCTCGGACTCGGGCGGATACGTGATATAATTAACCCTTTCGAATCCCCCACGCAGGGCTGGCGCCGACATTTTAAGTGCAACACATTAAGTGGAAATTATATACAGCATGAAATTTTCATGGCAGATGCAGGGAGTGATTGAAAGGAGAAATTGTGCCGCACTCTAGTCCTAATGTTTTATTAATAATATTCTGACAACAGGATGAAATATCTCCTGTCACTGGTGGCAGCTGGCTGGGAATTTTTTTTTTTGCTATTTTGGCGATTGTGTATTATAATTCACAAAAAAAAAAAAACAACAAAAAAAGAAAAAACATCTCAGTACGTGTGTTCGTGTAGGCTCAATATGTAGATGCTCTTATTTATGCATGTGTGTTTAGTTTATTATAGATGTACGTACAGGGTATTTGGTGTAGTGGTTACAATTTTTTATGTTTTATTTTTAAACAGGATGCAATGAGTAAAAAACTAAACAAAACAGGTAATAAATAAATGCAACAACTGTAAAATAAGGGGGAAAAAATTATATAGATACTAATAAACAATAAAGATGAACATCTGCTACTATATCCTACAAAAAAAATAAAATAATAATAATCATAGTTCCATGCTTGCATTTCCATGCAGATCAGACTCAGGTTTAGTGGACGACAGGAAGTCCGGTTAGAGCCGTCGATTCTCTGACCATGACCGGACTTTAGGATGGTTAATGAATAATTGGTTAAAACACACAATAATGGACACTCGAGACCAAGCGGAAAGCCTATAGCACCTCCCTCTGACCCCACCCCTTTGTCCGTCACCTCTCCTCCTCCTCCTCCTCCTCCTCTTGCTTATCTCTCTGTCTCATCCCCCTCTCCTGGCTGGTCTGAGAGTGTGACGTTCGGCTTTACTGACCCATTCCCCCAAAGGCTGGGAAATGAAGTGTCAAAGTGCTAGTGTCTCTACCTTGAGGGGGCATCACAATTTTGGAATGCATTAAAGAAAAGGAGCAAATTATGGAGGAAAGGAAAAAAAGAAAGAACCTATCATCTGGGTCTCATCAGACAGTTTTTTCCTCTCCATCTCCTTTTTTCCCCTCCTTTCTTTTCATAGTGGTGTTCTGCACTTCTGCAGATTCCCTGGTATGCTGGCGTTCGAGGGCGATAGAAATTCCCAGACATGCTATCCTATACATCATGTGTGTGTCTGCCCTGTGCGTGACCCTGGCAATAGTTTGAGTAATCTGCATGTGTTACGGCGGTGTGTGTGTGTGTGTGTGTGTGCAGCAAGGTCTTCTACCTGTCAAACACTAGCGCTATGGACAATTCTACTGAACACCATAAACACCTCACACACAAATGTGCACCATGTACACACTCACTCTCTCTCTCTCTCGCTCTCTCTCTCTCACTCACACAAACACACACACACAGTCATAGACACACACTATTCGAATCTCGCTAAGCTGTCCCTTAACCAATTTTGTGTTGCTTACCAGCTCTAGCTGCATTGTTATAATATTCATGCGTAGAAAAAAGGACATGTGTGCTGTATGTGTCACAAATACAAGCCTGCTAACTTCCATAACGTTAAAGCGCAGTGTTTTTCCTGTTGTGAGAGCTTAATGATGGCCAGGGAGGCCAGGCTGCTCCCTCTCTCTCTCCCCATGGGTGCCATAACGCCTTACTCCGGTCAGTATCTGACTGGTAATGGAGACACAGGCCGAAAACAGCAGTGAAAACACGACAACTTCTAAAGGCATCGGCCTCGTTAATGTATGGCCTCGGCTGCAACGTACAGCACGTTCTTTACGCTTATTACCGGATGAAACAGTGAGATGTCTGCTTTATATTGTATTAAAATATAGTCATACTACTACTACTACTAATAATAATAATAATAATAATAATAATAATAATAATAATAATAATAGTAATCCTCTTTTCTTCTTCTTCTCTGTCTTTTACTTCTTTAGTCTCTTCTCATCATTATTATTATTATTATTATTATTATTATTATTATTATTATTAATGCATAGTAAATAGTGCATCCTTAATTATTTTCAGTGTGTGTGTGTGTGTGTGTGTGTGTGTGTTTTATTTTTAAGTACAGCATGAATTTTGTCTTTTCTTCACCTCTGGTTCAATGTATTATTTTTTTAAACAGTAAATCACCTCCAATCTTAGACATTTCAATCCATTTCAATAACGAATCCCTTTGAACCCGTAAAATCAGGAACCAGACCAAATGAAGGTCTGCTTTAGAAGCACACTGAGCAGAGGCGTTGTTTTCTGGCTTGCGGTGTGTTTACGGTTATAATTTCTCGACTTTCTCCTCCTGTTGAGGTGTGGAGACTAATTTTCACTCCACACTTTTTAGGTCTCAACCCCTGTGGCCTCTGTGATGTCACATTCTTTCCCCTCGTGGTTTTCATTTGGCCCCTGTGTTTTAAAGGAATCTTTGAAACCCTACACCGTGCACCACTTTGTCAGGGGCCAGTTGTAATACTTTCAGGATAATAACCTTTACTGACTTGTTGCTGCGCCACTCCCCCACCCCTTTTTCTCCCAAATGCTTCCCCCCCACCTCTCCTCCTTCTCTTTTTCCAAATTTCGCCGTATTTAACAAGCATTTAGATCTTAACCAGATGCCGTTAATGTACCATGTCTAAAATACTAAACATCAACGTGGAGAGTGGGCTAAGTCTTCGTGTTACTGCTGCTGCTACTAAGCCTGGGAGAGGAGCACACACACACACACACACACACACGCACACGAGAAGCAGCAGGAATTGCAAAGGAGGTGTCCAAGCAGCTGTGCATTCTCCTATATTACAGGCAGAATAGTGCACTGATGGAACGTTCCTCTCTAATAGTTTCATATCCGAATTCTGAGAAGCCCCACCCCTTTTTTTATTTTTATTTTTTTTTTTACATAAGCGTTTCTTGTACTTTGTGCAATTTTATGACAAACAGGCCACTTGTAAAAACATTACTCAGCCTTATAGCGTGGAAGCACGGATAATGACCATTCTCCAGTGCTCATCTGGAGAAATCCGGAGTGCCACTCTTAAACAAAAGTGAAAGTATAATGATGGTATCTTACTGTAGAGTTCAAGTGGTCATAAGTCCTCTGTAGTCTGGCCTACACAAACACACGGCAGAATTACCAGCCCTCTGGGTCGGGGGTTTGGGGTGAATCAGCGTGAGTACAAAGCCGGAGTCTTCCTCGCACGCTGAGAGGAGGCATGACGTCATCGCGCTCTGGGACACATATTGAGCCCATCTGGCTTTGACTTTAAAGACTGAACTACCAAAGGTTACGAGGACGCGCTCTGTGAGAGGTTTAGAATAATAACTGTTATGAAAATGTCTTACTGAGAAGGGAGAGGGGAAAAATGCAGATGCCATTTTGTTGCTGTCAATAGGTTTGTATTTAAAAGAAAGAAAGAAAAACTTATTAAAGGATCGCGTCAAAACAAACTTATAAGGAAAACGCTCGGATCAGCACTCGCACGAATCGGCAATTATTGCCATGTGAGGTAATCTCTCTCTCCATCTCTCTCTCTCTCTCTCTCTCTCTCTCTGTGTGTCACCATCCTCTCATCAAAATAGATGATGCATCTGGAACTATTATTTCATTTTATTTCATTTTCTACCTGTCATATACGAGTACACGTAATAAAGATTAAAGCAATCTGTTTTGCTGCACTAACAGAAAACGATCCTTAATAGAGAGGACTGTGGTGCTGTCTTAAAAAATTCAACTTTATTATTATTTTTTAAATCACTCTTTTTGTTTATCTCAAACTATTAACACATCTAAGAAAACATTAATTTAATCATTCAAAAAAAAAGAAGAAGAAGTTCTCCAACATCACAGGCGACAATATTTCCTATTTATTTATTTATTTGTTTATTTGTTTATTTATTTATTTATTTATTACCAGGTTTCATTGCTGGAAGGCTGGGTATTCCTCTTAAATTACTATCTCAAATGAGAGATTTTTAGCATCCATGACAATGGCATGAGGGCATTAAAGACATCCTAACAATATACTTTATATCTATATCTAACTCTCTCTCTCTCTCTCTCTCTCTCTCTCTCTATATATATATATATATATATATATATATATATATATATATATATATATATATATATATTCTTCAGTCTATAATTTGGGTAATAATATTGTGCTTTTAAAGTGACCTCAGGAGTCAACATATTTCAATATATTGAAAATAATGAATAAAGAACGAGAGAACTGATTCATACATTAATGCAAAAAATTTTAAAATGATATTTCATATTTCATGGTAAAGTGTCATTATTCAGGTCTGTTTTCTAAGCACCGTAGATTTTATTTATTAAAGCTTTAAGTGATATATCGATCTGAAACATGCACACTAGGTTGTTCACCTGTGTTGAACATTTTCAAATCTTTTACCTTTACCTTACGTACATATCTGTAAATGTGCCACAGACATTAATCTTCAAAGCAATTCACACACCTGGATGTTAGACAGTGTCGAGCTGTACACACACACACACACACACACACACACACACACACACACACAGGACACGAGCAGGCAGTGCAGGCAGACTCGCTGCACTATTTGAAAATAATTTAAACAGATTCCAGCTCCCTCCTCCCTTCCCTTCCTCCCTCCATTCCTCGTCTTTTATTATTCTCCCTCCAATATTTATTCAAGACATGATTATAAACATCTGCCCTGGGTAGCTGTTTCATCTGCACAGGAGCCAAAAGGCCTGGAAATTTCACACACGGCCGCCAACGTGACCCCCGCTCTAACAGAGCGCATGGCTTGCTTTTTTTTTTTTTTTTTTTTTTTTTTTTTAAATCCTTCTCTCCTCCCTGTTTCTATTTTTTTTCCATTCCTCTCCTGCTCACTGCTCGGCTTCCTGTCTGTGACTTCTAAAAAGCACTGGAGGCCAGGGTTAATGGCCTTTCCAATCTCTGTGATAAGAATTCATTTTGTTCTATTACCAGCAGTTATCGGAGGAGGCTGCAGCATCACTTCAGCCGAGGGTTCAATCAATGGAAGGACCTAATGAAGTAACCAGCTGTAGCTCCATTTCCCTGCTCAGCTCTATCAGACAAATAAGACCTATCTGTCACCCATCTGTAGGCCTGCTCTGGGAACTGAGAAACCAGCAGCCCAATGTGGACACACACCACACACACACACACACACACACACACACACACACATACACACCTGAGCTATACACTGCTCTCAGAAACACACCTTACTCTAAGGTAAGAGCAGTCTTAGAGTACACAAATACACAAATCTGCCTGTTACCATGTGGATTGTTTTATTGTTCAGTTTAATAATATTATTTCTGTTGCTGTTTTTTGTTCCATCTACACCTGAGACAAATATGTGTTTACCTCTTTAAGAAACCATTAAATATAATTATCTATAAGTATAAGTAATTCTAAAAAAGTTAATGACTATTACTACTCTTCAAAGGTTTGGAAGTTTGGACCTTTTCTTCTTCTTCATTAAAAAAACAAAACAAAACAATTAAAAACACTGTTTTAAAGCCCCCAACCGACCCCCCCCCCCCCCCCCCCCCCCCCCCCCAATCCCGACACCCCCCCGACAGAAACCTGACTAATACAAACCACATGCTGAAACGTGCGGTCTGTTTTACATAGTATATTTTAAGACAAAAGCAATATGTTATTAAATCATACTGTAATTATCTTTGTATGGTCATTTTAAACGATTTTAATCACTGCTTTCCAAATATATATCGAGGCATTCTGGATATTCATTTCATCATAACGTGGCTCGCGATTGCTCTGCAGTCTCGTCAGTCGTTCTGAAATAACGTACCCTGTCGTACATCGCTCTGGACACGTATAATATTTCATATTTCTTTTATTCCTTTTTCTTATGGCTTCCTCGGACGATTTCGAGTCGGAGACGTTACACGACGCTTGCATCATTTGATATATTTCACATATGAATCCACAACAGAATCCATCCGTCTTCTACTGCTTACTCCTTTTCAGGGTCACGGGGAACCGAAAGCCTATCCCAGGGAGCATCAGGCACAAGGCGGGGTACACCAATCCATCGCAGGGCACACTCACATACACACTACGGACACTTTGGACACGCCAATCAGCCTACCATGCATGTCCAAACAGGGAGGAAACGGGAGTACCCTGACGAAACCCCCGAAACTCCACACACACAGGGCCAGGGTGGGAATCGAACCCCTGGTCCTGGAGGTGTGAGGCGAACGTGTTAACCACTAAGCCTAATTTTTTATATTATCGAGGATGTCGAGTTCGATCTGTCGGACAATAACGAGCGTCATTTATGTGATATTGACTTAATTGGAACCGTTCTCGATTCCGATTGGTCAGAAGGTGTTACGGTGTCGTATTAAGGCGCTCGTTCTGATATGTGATAACGTCACACCTCTGTTTACAAACGGAGCGTTCGGTGTACCTGCGAACGAGCTGCTAATACTCGTTCGCAGGTACACCGAACGCTCCATTTGTAAACAGAGGCGTGACGTTACATTTATGGAAGGAGTCGCCGGTGTCAGCGCTCTGAGGTAAAGCTGTAAGTTTTTGAAAGTTTTTATTTGGCTGCATTTAAAAAAAAAAATCTTACTGACTACAAATGAAGGAACGACCATTTATAGTTTCTATAACGTTCTGTGGATGTTCCAGAACATTAAACGTGACTATAAATGGATGAAAAATAAAAGTACAAGTGTTGTACAACGTGTCGTTTTAATCGTGGGCAATTTGCTGTGGTATAATAGGAATAAAACACTTCAAGACGTGCTGCTATTGGAAAATAATCAACTTAGTGGTAGTAACAGGTCCCCCCCATTAGAGCACACCCTAAGTGTTTAATTTGAGCTCCTGGTATGAAACTGAGCCTTACAAAAACCCCAAACAACAACAAAACTAACTTGTGTAATAATCATTCCCATAAGCAGGTACATGGAGCTATTTTCACTCAAAATTCTGCAGGTCATTGCAGTGGTTATAACGGCTACTTCAGCAGCTGCCATGACAGTAGATGTGGTTTTGGTCGTAACCGCTACTCTGAGCAAGCTACACACACTCTCACACACAACTAAAGTTCAGTGAGTTCGTGTTGTCTAAGTTCAGACCAGCTTTGATTCGAATTTACACAAGGGTGAAAAAAAAAATAAAACAATTTTACAAGCCTAGAAGTAATTAGACTGCTTGGGCTCCGAATCAAAACCAAATTCACAAACGTGGAGTTTATAATGTCTGGAAGAGATTCAGGAAAAGTGGAGGAAAAGGGGTTAGAAGGACAGGACTCTGTCCCATCGCTAACTGCAGGGAAACGGCATGCGTGTACGTTAACTAAACGAGCGCATTCGCTTCTCTTCAACCTCCATCAAAACACGCACGAGAAAAAAAGTAAGTCTATTTCATTACGGCCTAAACAATGTCATATGGCTCTCCGTGGCTCTAATAGACCCTGACAAAGGAGTACAAGCAGACATATGCTTTAAATAAATAAGATTAAGCTGATAGGCAGAGGCCACGGACAATGTTCGCTGTTCTCACTCCGCCTTTCTCTCGCTCTTTGTCTTCTCCTCATTTGTCTAACATGGATGGAGGAGCAGAAATAAGTGCAGATGGACCGCATCCAGCTGCTTAAAGATATAAAGCATCAATTTAACTCGGACAAAAAGGAGAAGGACTTATAAGAAATTAATGAGTACTGTAGTAGTCGTGCTATATCGATTATTACCTATTAAACCTCATCGATATCACATTTCTCCATCGAGTGCCGGGACACGTAACGCAATTAACATCTACTACATGACTTGTTTTAAAAGATATTCGTCTTAGGGAAAAAAAAACCCTGAGGAAATCCCCTCATGGGCACTTTGGCACCGACTGTCAATTATTTCCATTTACAACATGCCGATTGTGGGTTATTGATTGCGTTTTAACAAAGTTGTACCAAAAGAAAAAAAGAGGAGTAATGGAGCAAGGGTTGGCGTGGGTGGGGTACGCCGGGTGGGCGACGTATCCACAATTTGAGTGGATCGATATTTAAATGACTCCATTCATTGATTTAAAATTAAATTTCAATTAAGACATCCGTCGGACTTTTAACTGCAACACTTATCCGTTGAGTGTAAAATAAGGCAACATTTTATTGATACCTTTAAACAGCAGTGGCCGCTCCGCCATCGATTCGGTCATTTGTGCTGGCATTGGTATGCAGCAGGGTCTAACTCTTCCTCGCTAACGGTCTCTCTGTCTTGGCCTTAAATAAATATATAAGCCCAGGATACATCTCGCAGGACAGAGACGAGGAGATTAACCTTTATCCGAGCCGAGTCAAAGGCACGTTATCTGCAGAACTGTTCGGCTCGGTAATTATACATCCTCTGTGTCTGTAGGCGATCGACTTTTTTTTGGTAAAAAAATAAATAAATAATTCCAACCAATAAATAGATAAATAAATAAATAAATAAAACGTGCGGTGTCGGCAGTCCGGAGAGTGAGAACAAGCTCCCCGTTGGCTTAATCAGGTAACACACACCTTTTGTTTTGGGGAGCTCATTGATGGATGAAATCTTTATCTGTATTATTGATCAGCCGGGTCTCTAAACTGTCTATCTTGGCTACTGGAATCTCTAACGAGATTGCCAACTAGAGTATATCAGTTAACATTTAATCAATGACATCTTAAGACACGGGCGCTTTTAAAAAGGCAGTATGTTTTCCTCCTGCTCACAGCGATTAGAGAGGATTCCTCTGAACGGATCAGCCACCTTTGGTGTACAGAGACCAGAAGGCCACTGGCCTTGTAAAGCAGGCGTGTCGATATGTCTAAATACCTGCAGGGCATGGACTTGAAAAAAAACAACAAACGAGCGAATTCAAACAGCTTCTTCTAGTTATGTACTGCAAAACTTCATTTCATATTTAAGATACGGATGTAAAGTACGAGGTTATGAAGACTCTAACTACAGACGACAGCATGTCTGACGTATAATCCACATACAGGCCCTTATTCCTATTTTACTCCTTGCCTCCCTTTGGTGCAATGAGGTGTCAGCAAGTCAAGCATGCAATCCATTAGATTCCTGTTTGGATCGTCTGTTGTTTATGCAACGTCCCCGCACTCCCCCTTTCCCTCTCTCTTTCATTCCCCTTTCTCCTGGCCCAATTAAACCCCGTGTTTGTCACAGTGGCCTCGGCGGCTGCCACTCACGCTCAGACCGCAGAGCCTCTGGCCACTACAATCATTACCTATTCATTTGCTTGCCTAAGCTGTCCCTTGGAGGAAAGCGCGAGTGGGGCTAATTATGTAAAACATTAGCAAAGCCAAAGCCTGCGATTTCCCATCTCGTCCTCTCTTCTCTGACATCCAGTCACGGCTTTAATGGGACAAACATTCAAAGTCCTCGATGAGGAAGCATGTTGAGCTATGGGAAGTCTATCATTTATTCCGTATAGATTCTTGAGCGGTTTTTAAACGGTGCTACGTAAAGAATAAGACAGGACTGGTACAACTGCAGAGTTGATTCGTTTCCTAGAACAGTGCATCCGGACGTATTTTATTCCTCTTATACCACTCGCCTGTCCTGAAGATGTCGGAATACGTCGAGCTAGTCTCAAAGTGCTGACAGTGGAGACTCCTTCCATGAATGTTCAATATACATCTCTTAACGTATCGAGAACGATACATTTTACAGATCTGTTATTATTTGGGTATAAATGATGTGGCGCGCCCTCCAGCCTTCCGTACGAGCACCTCGCGATGTGCGGTTTAGAGAAGGAAAAACACACATCACACCGACATGACCTTTTTTGCGAATACATCATGACAGCTTTAATCAGGGCGGTGTTTCATTTAAGAATAGCACATGATCTCTTCCTGATTTGCATTTGGCACAATTACAGAGAGATGATAGCACTGGCACTGGGGGGAGAGAGAGAGAGAGAGAGAGATAGAGAGAGAGACTTGTCCTCGTCCGGGTTCGTCCCTGCGCCTCCAAATAAAGGCATTCAAGTGTGAATGTGATGTCGGAGACCTCTTTTCCCCCAACATCTAATCACACAACACAATCATTTGGCATATATTATGACAGTAGCAATTACACAAAGGTGCGTGACACTATTATCGCCATTTGCTGGGGAGATGATTATGCTAATAGAGAGATGTATGGCAGGTGGCACACACACTGGCAGCTGCCAGCCTGTCTGGCTTCCTGCTCTCTCTCTCTCTCTCTCTCTCTCTCTCGCTCTCTCTCTATCTCTCGCTCTCTCTCAGAGACACACTCCCTAACAATACAAACACTTAAATCCAGTCCCAAGATATGTAATTAGGCTTCACTAAGATTTTGAAATTCCTGAGGACTTCGAAGGGATAAAATGGGAAGAGGAGTGTGTCGTACATCTGTCCAGATGCTGATACAGCAGTGATGAGTTTTTTATGCTGCTGGCTGCTTTAAAAATTCCATCAGCGATCCAACAGGCACATAAAACGCAGCAGCCTCCGAGTGTGTGAGGCGTTCATTAATGTTCATCACTACCTGTGCCTGCAATTACACCGTCTGCTACAGACTGCGGCGCTTAGACGAGGCAGACGCTCGATTTCAAACGCGTTTGCTTCACGTTTCCGACTTAATTAGTTTTGTTGGGAAAATAGCGACGCTGAAGCGGGGAACTTAAACGCCTCTAGGTTTTAATAAGCAGTGAAGTGGAGCATGCGTAACGCGGAAAAAGGGTTCTGCGATGAGCCGGCAGGAGATGATGCGTAGGTATCGGAGAACGTAGCGCGGATTTTTTCTCGGTGTCCGGACGTCCAGGACATTAGCCGAACGTAATCGAAGACTTGGTCAGGCTTCGGTGGCTTCACACGTTTTTTTTTTAAATTCTTTTGTCCGCGCTTCGATGAAAAGGGAACCCCTGTCTCCATTTTCCCAGCATTCACTCTGATGGGGGAAGCCCTCTCCTCACCTCTGCATGGAGTCTGCCTCTACATGAAAGCCCTGGAGATCCCTGCCAACAAAAATCAATGTATGGACGTTCAGAGCAGTTTTCAAGGTTTTGTAAGACAAATCTTCGGAGCATGAGCCGGTTTAGTGCTATTGAGCCGGGTTTCGATCAGCCGGCCCGGGTGAATAATGCGAAGGGGCTTGCTCACTTCACCAGCTCTTGAAAATGAAAACCGGAGTGTCCGTTTAACAAACGCAACCAGAGCGACTCGCGATAATCTCTCTTAATCTAACGTCTCATCAGGGGCTGATCTGGAGTGATCGGCTATGCTCATAACAAAGCGCACTGTATCTCCTGCACATTCTTTTGCTAATTAGAAAAGAGCCGAGATGAACTATTAAAAGGGAGCCTATTGTCTGAAATCGTCATGGGAGCTGGAATTGAGATGTCACATGCCCGCCATGACGAGCTAATGAATTAAATCAATAACGAGTTTGCGTACGATGTTTTATAACCTGAGTTACGACACAAATCCGGCGCAAACAGAATTACAGCGATAAGCCATAATTAAAATAATGCAACTTGACGTACTTTATAAAGACAGCTCTTGGTGTGTCTTAGGGGAGACATGGCACCTATACAATCCCTGTCTGTTGGAGCCAGCTCATTTTTCGAGGTAATTAACTTTGCCATTGTTTTTTTTGTTGTTGAGGCAATTAAAGAAACATCAGTTCTTATCAGTGTGCAAGCGGTTTGAAGTGTATTCTCTGTGTTTCTGGTGTGTGCCGGCTTTCTCTTTGCTGAAGCTTGTGAAGATAGCGTGTTCGTGTATCAAGTAAGATAAAAGGCACAATTCAGGGTTTATCTATGTGTGTGTGTGTGTGTGTGTGTGTGTGTGTGTGTGTGTTTGCAGGAGACAGACTGACAGAGAGAGAGAGGGAGAGAGAGAAAAAGAGAGAGAGGATTCAATTTCAGATCGCTGATTATTTCACCATCTCCTCCTTTTTCCATGCATGCCTAAAATCTTGAGAATCTCCTCCAAGTAAGTCGGTCCACTCTACCTTCTTTCCAAACACCCATTACACCCTCTTACTTCTCCAGTGCTTCCTGAAGAGTGCCATCTACCCAAGCTTAAATAGCAGAAAATTGCATTGCTTTTCCTCGGCCCATCTCCTCCATTTCTATTAACCTGCAGGAGAACAAAAAGGACGGGCCTGCTGGTGTGTGAGCCCGGCTGATGGGCTGCTGATGGACCAGCGGGATGAGTTACTTCCTGTTCTTCCTGGTACTGCTGGCTCATTCACCGAGGGACTAGTGGCCATCATTTTGACCCTTAGAAACATCACGACTTGTTCTCACTAAGCTTATGACTCTCAAGCCTCTTTAAAGCGAATTTAATGGCTGCTATTCCAGACGGGGTTAAGTATGAACATAAGCCCAGGCTGACGTGGTTATCTACTACTTGCGTCATTCATGAGTGTTCAGTCTTCAATCTTCAGCAGACTCTGAGAACGATATGGACTTAGTACTGATGACAATCCCACAAGCGCTGCGTGTGCTTCAGTCTGTCTGCGTCCCTGTCCTGTCATTGGTTTATTTCCTGAAGGCGTCATATTCCTTTGTCTTGTTATAATTGTTATGGATCTCACTTATTTACTGTTGCCTTCATGCGTATTGGAACACAGGGTATGATATTTAAAATGGCCACCGAGGATACCTCACATCCTGGGTGTTCACGAGGCGTGTGGATGTATGCGTCGTGGTATAGCACCGTTTAAAAGCTTCACGTTTAAATCAGGTATCGGGTAATAAGGCACGACGATAATAACGTGGGTTTGGAACACAACTTTAGAAATCCATCGGCAGATGTTCTATTATAGAAAAAAAAGGAGAAAACTCGCAAGCATAAGTGGAATATTCTCATTTTTACGCTCTAGGCGACGATATAGAAGAGGACGCTCCAATAACATGACCGGGCCTTGTGTAAATTTACAGTGATGGCAGAGAAAGAACAGGCCTCTCTCTTTCTTTCTCAAATCCCTCCCCGCCTCCCTCCCTCCTCCTTCTGGTTCTTTTTTTGTACAGAGTTATTATAGGAAGATAAAAGCAACAGCAGTGTTGTGACATGAGTCCCTGTTAGCATTGGGCAGGAAAGAAGCAAGATGAAAGAATGTTCTCGTGAAATGATGATTGCTCACACGGCCCTGATTTCTCCTGGCTTTAATCTCCGGGAGCACTCAGAATCTTCCTCTGTGCCATGCCGGGCCGGCCCGACCGAGCAGACCCGGGACCCAAACGCACTTGGAGCGCCAGTGAGCATCTTCATTTGCTCCGTAAACAAAGCACCTTACTGCCTTTTTATTAAGCATGGAACCCTGTGATGGTTCTCTTACACTGACGAAGACTGGTTTCTTAAGGAATTGGACAGGTGATTAAACTGACAGCGTGGCAGGACTCTGATGTACATTCGTTAAGACGAGTGAATTCGCTTATTAAGCGCCGTCTTTCTGTATTTCTTCCACTATGGCCGCCAAGGGGAAGGTAATGCAAAATAGCATCATGTCATAAGACATGAAAAAAATGAAAAATAATAAATTTCCCAGTGAAATACCTATTTCAAAGTGAAGTGAGAGGTGATTTGGTAATGAACCTTTCAATTCACTCCCAGGATAATGCATTCTGACTGGTGCATTAATTACTCTGTAACATCCCATCAAAATGCAAATGTAGCACTTGACCCACGAGAGTGTCATGCTGGCTGTTAACTCACAGGGTTTCTGTACAAAGCGTCTGTTTTCTTTTATCAAACCGGGCACAATTTCAACATTGGGCAAGAGAGGGGGGCATGCGGTTCTGCCGGGGTTTGATGTCCACCCCCCAACACATAAGTTGACACTCCTAATTGCGGCACTTGGAGAAGGTGTAGCTCTCACATGGAATATTTCCCCTCTGCCACACCGTGATCTGACAAGCTAAAGACACTGCAGTAATAGCCTTCTGCAGGGGCAGGGACACGCGCGGGAGGAAGGACAGCGAGAGGAAGTCCCAACGCTTCCGTTTAGAGGAAAAGAAATCCACCGGCTGTCAATTTGCGAGTGCAACGTGAACTACAACGCTATCAGGGAGGAACCGAAGATCTGAGAGTGAACGTACGGCACACGTATGACAGGACACGTGGCGTTAAACGTGGCGTTGTTCAAGGATCAAGTCAAGGAAAATGGAGCTGATAGGATTGACGTTTTGTGGAAAACAAGATCTGTGTTTACTGAAATCTCCCCCAAAAAATCAACGTTTGGGAGAAAGGATATATTTCAACCTCTACCTTCATCCATATTACTCAACAACACCTACCCAAGAGTCTTTAGTGGCTATCTAGCGCACAGCAGGACCCAACCAGCTCTTACAGTTCTCCCCAATTTTTACAGTTCTTTAAAGGCTCCTTGTGTCATTTAGGCGAGGACGTGGTCTGCCCTCGTGAACAATGCGTTAAAAATACACCAACGAATGGTGTTGCGTTAAAAAAAACAACAACGCTCCATTGTCCATTGAAATGAAACCTACACCAGGCATTGAAAGCTTGTCGAAACACACTGTGATACAGCAACACTTCCACCAATAGGCGATAGTCTGGAGGGAGTAATCAGTCCTTTACATCTATATTTAGATCCAAAAGCGGATTGTAAAAGCCATAACATTACAATCCGACTCTCGAAATCTACACTTTTGGAAAAACGGGTTCTTCAAGGGGTCTCAAACATTTTGGAAAAGCAAAATCACAGACCCTTTGTTAGAGATTTATTTATTTTATTATTTTTACAAACACACTATTTAGTGGTTCTTATCTTGGAAAGAAAAAAGGTTGTACTTAGAACCTCTTCTCAGGCATACACTCTGTTTTAGGACCCTGTGATATTTGTCATTCTGACAAATATCAAACATGTCCTTGTACAAGCATCCTTCGTAACACATTCCTTTGCGCATTTAACTCCTATGCTTTAAAATGAATAACTGAAAAATAACCCGAGAGTTTAAGAAGGTAAATATGCAGGCTGAGAGGATCTGAATAAAACAGCAGTGTGTTACAGGTCATGCCCTAAAATAAGAAATAACACTTTGTTATTGGCTTGGAGTAGGCTACCCTCAAGTGCAAAGCATTTTGTTTTTCCTCTGTAAAGGATAATACAGCTAAAACACATATTATGGCAGTGTTTCTAACCTCGCTCTTATTCATAAACAAACGCTGGAGAGACCTGGAGGGAACCCTTGTGTCAGGTATGCTCGGCTAAGACCTCGAGAGTTAAAGAGGGTCTCGGGAAATAAAGACAGACACGAGCTCTCGATCGTGCTGTAATGCTGCTGCTGCGTGTTGAGAATGTTTCTTTACGCTATGCATTACGCAAATTCCTCCTGCACACCTAGACACGGCGGGATAACGATCAACAAACTCATTCGATAATCAGCGAGTTTAACGCGGCACGCTGTCAGCTCGCCTGGGTGTCTCCCGAGTGTATGTGTGAGACACGCTTAATTCGGATCAGACGTAATAACAGACTGAAGTAAAACCACTCCTGCCCAGATGGAGCCTTGAGAAGGACGCAGACTCACGTGCGTCTCCTTCATACAGGCAGATTCGATGAAAATTCAGCATTATTATCTGGCAGAAAAGGTTTCGGTCTGGTTTGAGTGTTAACGCTAACAGTCCCAACTGTACGCTTGGCTAATCGTGTGTCTTTAATGCAGTCTGGGATGATGGAATCGTGCAGGAATCATCAGCTCCTGCTCCAGGAACTCTCTGATAGTGCCATGCCGCCTTGATCACACTCGCCTTTTATTTAAAACAGCACCAATCCTGGACCGACTTCTTTTCATTTACATGCATTAGCACAGTTCAAACGTGCCACTAGCCATGAGCGAGTTCCCCGGATAACTTCAGGATCCGTCCGCATAATGGCTCCCTACAACGCAAGCTACTCGGAAAAAAGACAAAAAGGGGAGGTTTGTATGAGTAAATTCACTAGTCTGGTATTTTTTTTTTTTGCTTTAATCCATTTAAATCATTATATTTATCCATTTTTAGGAAATGGAAAGTGGCTAGCGTTAGCTGCTGTTCATTTCAATGGGGGTTTCCTCACTCATGACAGGTCCTGGATGGCGTCTTTGGTTCACACAAATAATAACTGTGATGTGGAAAACTGCGCTGTGACGTTTAAGCTCCCCCCAGAACACCGAACGGATGCTAGAAAAATATCTTCCGTATCAGAACGAACAACGTCGAACCTCAACGTCACGTGGAAATAATACGAGGAACGAGGAAACGTCTTGGATTTGAACATAATGGATCGTATACAACTTTAAACAGACGGACTAAGTGAACATGACGACTGTATTAAGCTGAAATTCCCAGCGGTATTAACTCGGAACCCGGGTTAAGCTGCAAAGCTCCGAGCGGTTAGCGACAATAAGGAAAGGCTAGGGATAATCAATACCAGTTATCAATCCTACACTTTGTTCTGATGGATGAGCACGAGAGCCAGGATGAGGATAAGCGAGAAAACCAGAAACACGGCCCGTGCCAGAACGACACGAAACGAAAGAACTCTGTTCGTCAGAAAGCACCGAATCGGTGCAGGCGATTTAACCTGGTGCATTTGCAGAGAAAATAAATAAGCAGGTAAATAAATATATAATGCTTCCTGAGGCCGGGTGCATCGAGTGCAAGGTCAGTGGAGTGATGGAGGGAGGGAGGGAGGGAGCAAGAAAGAAAGGATGGTGTGATGGTCGGAGTCAGGACTAATTACTCGCAGGCACAGCAGTGGAAGAGGGGGTCACTAACTTTAGCCTGACACCTGAACGCCACAGCCATCAGCGGCCCCCGAGCCTAATCGCGAGTGATAGGATTTGGGCTGTGTGCTCTGGGAGAGATGATAGCTAATGACAGGGGTGTTGGATACACACACATCACACACATCACGCCACCAGTCAGCAGTGTTCGTGCGGAAACACGTCCATATCATCACACGTCCATATTAACACCACTCCGGACTTGTAGCGCTTCAGGCGATCGCTTAATTGTTGCCCGGTGTTGCCTGGCTTTGTGTTCGACACGCTTTGACAATGGCTTGTCTCTTTTAATGCCTTCTGGCAGTTAGCATTCTACTATCTGCTGTGGTTAGTGTCAGTGGTGGCGCTGCGCAATTAAAATGCCGCGACGCAACTGGCTCGTCTGAATTAAGTCCAGATCAGTGCTGCTGCTATCGCTAATTCCTAAACTCTTAACACTCGACCCGCTTCGAATCATCGCTATTAGCACTTACACCTTCCCTGGTCATGTGATCTGTGCTTTAAACCATCCATCCTCCTTTTGTCACCAGCCCACTATTCATTCACTAAGCTCGGCTTATTGTTATTGTTCGCCCCCAGAACAAAAAAAGGATATGCCTTTTTTTCAATATGCGTAAATAGAGGCTGCCATTGCACTGCAGCTGCAGTCGCTTCTAAAGGTATCACGTTCCCACATGTCTGAAAGAGCCGCTTTAGAAATTCGCTACCTGCTCTTCAACAACTACAAAGGCACGGACGGAAGGGGGGGGGCGGGTAAAAAAAAAATCAAATACCTTTTTTCATGGGTGGAATTAATACGCATTAGTATGCAAAGGAAAGCATCCTGAGGATCCCAAGGAGGGCTTTGTATCACAAATAAGCATAAATGGCTGCAGTCAGGTATGTTAATGTGGATAATCATTGCAATTTCTGCAAATTATAACTGTCAGTGGGCACAAACAGACTATGAAAACATGAGGTAACAATTTAGCTTTTGTACTGCGTCCATTTCCAAAAGTGGGATCTCGCTGGAAAGGAAAACAGGCTAAAAAGCAAGACTCAGCCCTGAAACATGCTTTTTTTTTCTTCGTTTTTTTTTTTTTATAAAAATAGTTTAAGGCTGGCCATTTTCAAAAATAATTTTGGACTTTCTGCACACAAAAACCACAGAGTAATTATAATACAGTTGGGCAGGAGGATTATTCAGAAATGACTCAATCTTGAAATCTGTGCCATCTCAGACTTTCTGGTAAGTTTTGCGAGAAAAAAAAAAAATCCTAAAATACTAAAATAAAAAAATTGACCTTATGATATGAAAAATGATTCGACTATTGGGTATTGTCTCCATTTAATGATACAGTAATATAAACTGTTGGCCAGCGACAGCTCTCCTGGGACAATTTATGTCCCTGGAATCAAAGCCTGTCTTGGCACATAGAGCTCATGCCAATCGTTTCCACTTTCCCATGGCCCTATTTCTAGAAAAGGGAGCGAGAAACTTGTTTAGCCTTTCGAGGACCCATCTAACATGGTGTTATCGACGTTATTAATGGCTCGAAGCCAACTAGAATACATCGCTATGCCACGGCGTGTTCCTGTTCCCAAATGCGATCCTCTCGAGACGCTCAGATGAGTAAAAAAGCAGTGGCTGGAGTGTTTGTAGCTTCGGGAGGGCTTGTGGCTCAGTGCAAAGTGCCCTCAGGTAAAAACAGCGGGACGTATAGGGGGTAGTGAAGAAAGTCAGAAGCCCTGTGCTCTCCTCTAATCACAGCGGCCACTGTTCCTCTCGCTTTGTGTGAGGAATCAAAGGAAAATGGATGCCCTTGCATTAGTACATCACCCATGGCTAACAGAATGATGAGACCGATTTGGCCGTATGTCATATCTTACACTTCGCTGCCTTCCCATTTCAGTCTACGTGATGGCCACAAATTATGGTTACAAACCCTGGAAGACACCGTCTGGGGAGATGAACTTGAAATCTTGAAAAGTAACTGCTGTAATTGCCTGTGTGTAGCATCGGTTTTAAAAATAAATAAATAAATAAATCTTTCGAAAGCATTAAAATGAAATCCGTGTTGTTGGATTGAAATGCAGAAAAGAAAAATGAGCGGATAAAGAATCAGCCACAGAAGAAGCAAATTAGGGACTTTTTTTTTTTTTTTTATGAAGGGACAGTTTCAGAGACTGGAACTCAATCATCGTTCACGCTATAGCTATGGAAACCAAAGTCACTAAGCAACTCGAATGCTACGGCGGCGTGGCGTTTGGGTGTTTCTTACGTTGCGTCTCCTGTATCCTTAAAAGCAGGGTGTAACAAACAGAATATCCGGAATACAAAATTAACAAAAGTGTCTTAAAGTGACAACACTTCTCTGAATTTGTCGAAGGAATACAGTCGTTATTTGGTGTAAATAAAATTCTAATTCGTTTTTTTTCCTTCCTTGCTTAAAGTCCCTTTTCTTTCCACACGTGCTCACACACAGATGAGAAACACATCACATCGCCCCATTAATGTGTGTTGTTGCCCTAGAGCTGCTATGTAAATGGTCTTCAGTCCAGCGCTGCTAAATTGGCCTGGTTTTCGGAAAGCTCCTGAAGCATTATCACTCAGAAATGAAAGGCTTTCAGAGCTACAGCATTTAAAGACTCGTTCGTCTCCGAAGTCAGCCCCGGCCCTTTGTCTATAAGCATAAGCGTGAGCCAAACAAAGACGTCCCTCTTCTTCTTTCTCCTGTTCTAATATGGGGGGGACTGTGATGGTGTGGGGGGTGCAGAAAGTAAGGAGTGGAGGGGGCTCTTAGAAATAATTACCTCCATAAGATCTCATCTCCACTCGCACGGGCATGGCAAAATGGAGACGCAACCGACGGACGCAAAAACGCCCTTCGCTTTCGCTGAGCCATCTGCCAATTTACAGTTAAGCTAGAGGCCAGAGAAACGACTCGATTCTTCTACAAACCATACAATTACACAGCTTCTCCTCTGTCTTTAAGGATAACACACCAAACGCTGATGAAATATTTGTACGGGAACAATTCAGTACAGAAAACACATTTCATCTTTGGGGTCATCATTATTTCTTCTGCTGGATTCTCAATTCTGATTGGTCAAAAGGTGCGTAATTTTCTACAACAGCAGATCGGATAATAGTTTATACTAATGCACCCGTAATCAGCTAGCGCTATTGTTTCTATATAAAAAGTGGGTGTAATCGTTGACGTACAGGTTACCGTAACAAGGATGGAAGGAGTATGGAAGGAGTCTCCAGTGTCAGTGCTTTGTTTTTCTGTCTTCTGCATAATTTGTTTTGGTCTTATTAACATTGACTGTTTATAGTTTATAGCTGTTTATAGCTGCTATAACGTAAGTGAGAACAGTTTCCTAACATTAAAACGTAACAATAAATGGATGTTCGTGTTGGCACGTAACTGTTGTGGTGTAAGAGGAATAAAACACATCCAGGACGTGCTGTTGTAGGAAAACCATCAACGGTAACTCCGGTAACACGACGCCATGTTGTCATGTTTTCATTCCTTACCGAAGATTAGAAATCTTTTTCATTATAAACATCACACCTCTGCTACAGAGGTCAGGAGTTGCCAGACGAATCAGCACATCAGGCGTCAGAACGAAGACGTTTTTTTGGCACAGTACGCTACGTTTTACACGTTTTTTAATGGGCGGGACTTTATGTAGCACATCTGTGTTAAAAGCGAGTGTGCGGGGGCCACATGCACCGAGCTTAGATTACTGTGATTTACAAATGGGGAACTCCACTTCAAAAACATGTTTAACCACATCCCCCCCCAACCTTTCCAAATTCTCAGCTTCATGATGTTTACCTTGTGTAAATGATGAGTCTTGTGGGTCACGGGCCGGGCGAATTACGCTCGCTCTGGGAGATCTGGCAACGCGGTTCTGAGGACGCCTGCGCTCGCTCTTTAGAAGAGAATATTACCGTACACCCAGGGAGCTGAGTGAGAGCTAGCGCTCTGGCCTAGTTGCTCTCGTTTGGCTAATTTAGCACACAGGACTGGAGACATCGCATTCATTATCACACTCTGCTGCAGACTGAAATTAGAAGGCTGTCTGGACTGGGTACCCGATGATCAGAAGAAGACAAAGAGGAAGATGAGCTTCATTTCTTGAACGTGAAGGGATTTTATGACTCCTTTCAAGTCATAACAAAGGTCCTTTATCTGTGTCTACGTATCTCTCTAATGGAATTTACACAGTAGGTATAAAGAATTGAAAGTACGGATCGTATTTTTTGCAATAAAACATTTCTCTCAGCTCGACTGTGCAATATAATATCATCCCGCCTTAATTACTCTAAGCTGTGAAAATAATATATTTAAAAAAAAAACTAACCAAATTCATTCAAATGTACTGTACATATACACACAGTTTACAACACTATAACGTTTATTCTGAAACGACTTTATAATGATCTGGCACAGTAACAACAAGCCGCTTTAAGGAGAAATAAATATATAGGTCAGCGTTTGAATGAATCTTTTTTTTTTTCTTCCTCCTATATGAAACTGACTAATGATCAGAAAGTGCTAAACTCAGGAGTTATACGCGGCGCAGGCCCTACAAACGCCTTTAACACCCAGCTGTAATTCTGCGCGGGCCAAAATGTTGCTTACTCCAGGACCTCATGCTGGAACGCAGCCACAAATTACCGCCATTGGCCACAGGCAGTCGGCCCAGTCGTTCGACAGCACGGGCGCCAGCCGTGTCTTTCCCTTCCAGACACGTCGAGGTGAGCTTATTATCGATTAATACGTTTACGTTTATTCATTTGGCGTGCCGGCAGAACGTGTTTAATCTATCGTATTTACAGTATTTAAAAACGTTGCACTACGTCGGGTTGTGCTGTCCGGTTCGAAATCGCTTCGAACGCTGGGATTAAGGGGTTAAACTACCTGAAAAATCTCCCTCCTACTAAGAGCTGCAGCAATTAAAAAAAGAAAAAAAAGTTTAACGCCACCCCCGTTGCCCTTTGTTCAGGGTTCTGACTGATTAGAGCTGCACTCTCTTGGCTCGAACCTTTGGGAACATTCGTGTGGAATCAAAACATTTCACCGTAACAGCGGTAGCCGCCGAGCGTCTGTCTTGAATTGTGTGAGGAAAAGCAACATGTGAGGAAGTCCTAACATTTCTGCTTTGTTTGTTCTCTGCCGTTTCAGGCTTACATGCTAGACAAGCCTATGGGTTTATATACATTAACAACCGTCTCGTACTGTGGGGAGAAAAAAAAAAAATTAAAATTAAAATAAAAAAAACCCCCACGGAATCGCTCTCCTACGTTTAAGAGCACGCTGTTACAGGAAGTACGTTATAAAATGTGTTCTAGGAGTCTCTGAAAGAGTAAAGACTCCCGTTGTTCCAAAATAAAATGAAATATATTATGATGTAGTCTGTACAAAAGCAAAAGCAGGGCATCCAAGAAAATACGCTCGGAAAAAATGTGGAAATTTACTTTGTGGCAAGAAATTACAGATATTAAGTAATAAAGAAAGAAAGAAAGAAAAGGCAGATTTAATGGTGGAACGTTTAAATGATTTCAAATAGTGTATGAGAAACAAGAGGATAAGGTGAGGAGTATAGGAAAGAAAGAGAGAAAGAGAGAGAGCGAGGGTGTGTGTGTGTGTATGTGTGTGGGTGTGTGTTTGCACAGAAAGTAGGCTGTCTACTAAATTCACAATAATGATTTATCTAACTGGACTTTACTGCTGCACCCAAACCTCGGTGCACCTTTGATCCAGCTATAATTAAAACCAAACGTACAAGTCTCATTTATTTCCAATACAGGGTAGTTATAAAAGTGTAGTTTCACATGTGGTTCTCGGTTCAGGACCATCTGGTTCTGGAGTTCGTATATAAACAGGACACTTCGGAGAACAGAGATTAATTCAGCTTTGGAATGCCGTTTAAAATGTGTTAGCTGTTTTATTTATTTATTTATCTATCTATTTATTTATTTATTTACTTATTTATTTTCCCAAAGTCAGGTAAAGCAAGAGCAAAAAAAAACAAAAACAAAACAAGGTGAGCGCTCTTCTCGTTTCATAGAAGGATCATTAACATAAGAATTGTTATATAATGAGCCCTGACGTGCTCTTATGTTTTAAATTATGGATTCCCCCCCCTCCCTCCCCCCAATAAAACTATTAATCTTTCTCTCTTTTTTTCTTTCTTTCTTTTTTTTTTATTTTTCTCCTCCAAACGTTTTACAGTCCTGTTACACTTATTAGCTGCTGGCAGTCTTGAAACTTTTAAATGAAAGCCAAATTGCTTTGGTCATGAGAAAGGAAATTAAAGCTCACTCTAGGGGGAAGAATTTCACTCAGAGATCCTCCCAAGGTAGAGTTTCATAA
>NC_030438.2:8005000-8017500 GCF_001660625.3 Ictalurus punctatus | reverse complement strand
AAAAAGGTTCATCAAGGACAATATGGGGCACACTTGTGTCTTTGATGGATAATTGTTCCGGATTAGCATTTGGCAAACAACCAAGAGCCGGAACTCATCGGGGACCAATCATTTTTCGCTAACACCTCGTCTCAGGGCATCCCTCATCATGCCAGCGTGCCAGGGGTACAGACGCAGGGATTCCCAAAGCGGATGGTCCGAAAGGCGTACCCCTCTCCCTCGGCCTAATCAGGCATCCATCTGACAGCGCAGAGGGGGATCACAGCACAGTGCCAGGCTGCCAAAACAATGCAAATCAAGGCACCAGGGACCCCTCTTCACCTGTCAAACGGAGCCCCAATTCCCATGGAGCGTGTTTATTCACTCCCCCTGCAACCTGACAAGGGGACTTATTTATTTATGCCGACTTCAATGATTACAAAACACCTCCTCTCGCCCCTTCGTGTTCGGCCTGTCTCCTGACGACAGTAGGAGTTTCCGCTGTGACAAACCCGACTCATTAGCAGCGTTCGGAAACAAGGTGAGTTTCGCATCGTTGTTAATCCAGCCAGTTCTGACTCGCTCGCGTAGAAAGGGAAGGAAAGAGAGAATCGGTTCATCCCTAACCAAGGACAAATTAGAACATTCTGTGCAAACATGCCTTTTTTTTCCCTGTCATTAACCATAAAAAAATAAAATAAATAAAAAACACGCCTAATGAACACGTACCTAAAATAAGCTGTGGCATAATTGCCCTGGAGCCACGTAACCGCCGCAACTATTTCCTAATAACATGGTGTGGTGAAACGAAAACTGTATCTGTATCTAAATGCATCAGCATTTTCTGCCTTCACACTTTCCTTTATCCCCTAAAGATCACCTTTGAGAAGGCACGGTGTTACTCTACAACCTCACAAGTCAGGGGAAGAAGAAGAAAAAAAAAAGGACAAGCAACAAAAGCTGGTTTTGTTCCTCAAAGCATTTTAAACACATACCAGCCTCACTTGGATTCCAGCCAGATATACCATTCCATCAATACTGACACCCTGCAAACACATGTTACCGGTAAGCGCCTGAAGAAATAAATGAAATGCTATATCATAGAAGCTATTGGCAACCTGACCGAGATTCTTGCAAGAGGTATGCCTGCCCCTGCATTCCATTTCCGAGCTCTTTCACAAGGCCACTGTCTTCTCTGCGGAAAGCATGTCTGGAAAAAAAAAAAACGTCTCGTTCGGCCCCTTGCTCTCCCCCGGCCTATACAAATCCGAAGGAATGTATCAAAGGGCTCCAAATTGCCTGTGCTATTTGTTTTTTTTTTCCCTTTGCAAAAATCCATCAAGGATGTCACATGTAATTGTGGCTTTGGGTATTCAGGCCAAGGCAGGGCCTTACTGCCGAGCAGCTTAGAGGTCATATAACAATAATAATCATCCTCACAAATGGAGGCCAAAACGAGTACACAAATTAGCACAATGAGTCTTTCTGCAGCATGAGATTTCTCAAGAGGAATGATAGAAGAGTGCAGGACACGCCTACTGGTCTCTCTGAAAATGACCAGTCCTTAACTATATCCATCCGCAATACGCTATGTAAGTAGTCCAGGATTTGGGCTAGGTATGAGCTAACGTGCAAGGCTAATCCAGAATACTGATGGACAGGACTATTGTAAAAAAAATGCTTTCACGTGACTAACAGAGGAACCCACGCAAATAGATCCTCCTAGACACCGAGAGATCTTCAGAGATTATTTTTTTCCATCATGTTGTATCATATTATATTGCATGTTCTATTTATTACATTATTTCCAATGTATCCATGCGCACATGTATGTGCACATGTCCTACTCTCCCATCTGCAACGAGACCAGACTGTGAGAAATGTCTTTGAACGATTTTAAAACGCTGATTGATCTGCGGCGAGATATATCATTGATTACTGTTAGCGCCGATTCCCGCTCACACGCTCCTGCAGTAAATACAGCTGTGGGCTTTGGGAACGAAGCATCCGGCGACTTCACACATACCTCACCAGCAGTAATAGTGCATGCAGGGGAGAGACGGAGAGCGAAATGTTTTCACAGGGAGCTAATGTTGTTGATCTGGTATGTGTCATTAGGCCTGAGATAGTGGGTATGAAGTAGGATCTCTTGCACTCGCTTCGTGAACGTAGTGCGGAGGAAAATGAACGGGGAAACGAAGAATATGCAAAAGCTCGGGTCACTGTGCCAGAGACTGAGCCACTATTACAGCTGTCACACACTGGCCTTCTGTGTATGAGGACTAAAAGACTGGCATGCAGTGGGCACATGCTTGAGAAAAGACGTGTGTCTTCTGCACACGTTCAAGTCAGGAGGTCCATTCTGGATTAGCATGAACTTCGTGACAACGACTCCTAGTACAAGATGAGAACGAATTCCACTGACAGTGGTATCTCAGAACGTTCCTGAGAATCATTTTCCACATAATGCTCATCTATGCATTATGTACTGTACGTTTCTAAGGTAAAAAAAAACTACATATTATAAGCAAGCAAATTTAAACGACACTGCTAAGAATAATGTACTGGAATCCCCTTCCAGTGTAAACACGAGCGTTCGGGAATTGCATCTGCATATCACCTCTTGCCTCAATAGTTGATATGGAAGATTAAGGAGCGGTGCTTAATCTTCGCTCGCTAATCCTTCCCACCGCAAACGCAGACACGAGTGTTCGTCCGCTCTTCAAATTGCCTTAAAAGAAAGCAAACTGGCGATGAAAATGGAGGTGTATTTATATTACGGTGATTTAAAATCTGTCGCCTGGACACTTATTTCCCATTAAATCCACTGACCTCACCATTACCCTTAAAAGCTTTGCTTGTCTTCAGCAGGAAGTGAAGAAGTCCAGAGGCTCCAGTGCCTGTGCACTTCAGCCTTTACTTTCCATGATTTAATTCATCATCAAGTTCAGCCAGATCAGCATAGCATGGACCTGACCTCCTCAGCTAGCTCAGTCGGAATCGGAAAGGGCGAATTATTGGGCTAAACTCGAACGGGACCGAGGACGCGCCGTAACGCCTATGCTTGACCACACGGAAATAGAACACAATGAAGACGGGTCAATTTGGTGTCCGATATTCTTTAACCCAGTAAAGCTGTCACGTCTGTGTTAATATAAATACATTATGAATATTGTACAAAGAATTCTGAACAGGAAGTGCGCTATTGTTTTTTGAGAAAGCTTGCCAAAAAGGGGCACATGCTATCTGTAGTTTCTTTCATGCCTACATGAGCAGTCAGATATGAAGCTCGCGGGTTACAGTCTTCATTTTTTAATCCGGAGTAACCGCCTGGTCAGGGTCACGGTGGTGTAATTGACTAGTTTACGCTACTGGTTTATTTATATTTCAGGAAAGAGAACCAACTAAATCCATCCATCCATCCATTTTCCATAGCGCTTACTCTACACAGGGTCGCGGGGAGCCTGGAGCCTATCCTTGGGAACTTAACTTTTGTGTCGAACCCTGAGTCATTACAGAAGTACAGGACTCTTGAGTACAAACGTTGACTCTTCCTCCACCTTGTATATCTGATAAGCTTGTGACCGAGCCCCGCCCAGGACTGTGCGCTTCTTCCTATTCATGCTTTTAAACACTGAAGCCTTTCATATCCCATCTGCCTTCAACAACAGCACGGAGGTGGCTCCCTGATTTGCAACCTATTAGAGAGCAAGCGAAGGCGTGGGCGGGGGGGACGGACGGGAGGTAAAAGAGTGGCAAGCAGGAGCATCAGGATCAGGAGGGGAAACACATTTAAAGAGCTCTTTTTCCTCCTTTACTCCTCTCAGCCCTCGACGAGAGCAGCTCTTAAGGCAGAGCTTTGCATATTGCGCTAAGAAAGCTACAGGAGACAAGCCTTTAAGGGCAACTGCTTTTAACCCTGGCTTTCTCAAGAGAGCCTAGGCAAATAGCACACAGACCAACAAGAACACACACACTCATGAATACACACTCAGGGAAGGCAGAAACATGGAACTCCGAAGTCACAAAGTAAGCCGATACAACCGGAAGCGTCCAATAGCAGTTTATACGCCTTGTACACACAAAGGGAGACGTAGTTGGGTTTTTTTTTGTATGTGTGTGTGTGTGTGTGTGTGTGTGTGTGTGTTTTTTCCATTAAAAAGCTTTAGTCGTAGTCCACATACCAAAGTCCACTCAACATACCACAGGCCACTTTGAAGATTACTGAAATGTTTTCCTTTGTTCCTCACCAACGAACGACAGCAACGAGCCAGCGTCCCGTCCTACCTTCGAAATTCCTCAATACAAATCAACCCAAACTGATCCTATTAGTCCTTAATAAGAAGTTCATCCACTTGTTGCGGCAGCTAAACGGTTAGCTAGCTTGCTTTCTTTTCTCGCTACAAGGGCCGGTCGTGTTAGTTTTATTTCTCGGGTGAAGAGGATGACTAAATATTTCGTTCGTCGTATGTCGTATCGTTGTTTGTTATCGTAAGTCTGAAATCAGAAGACGTTGAGAAGCACGCAGATGTCACTGCGTTTAAATGGAGTATTACAGAAAGTGTTTGCGACGGATGGACTGCGCATGAAATGAGCACGATATGAAGTAAAAAGGTCAGTTAGGTTTAAAAGCCAGACTTTCTGCTGCCAAACCACATCACCACCACCTCTCACTGTTTAAACGTCCCAATAAAAAAATGTAATTCAATTCACGAACAAAGCTTCATTAGGCGTTCTGTATTCTCATCCCAATCCCCTATAACCCCCCCCCCCCCCCCCCCCCCCAAAAAAAAAATATTTCAACAGGTTAATTTAACAAAATTCATGAATGTAATCCCAAACAAGTGAGCGGGACTTCTGTCGGGTCTATTTCAAAGCATTAAGGATTACTAGTAGCGGTCTAATCCTGCTGAACTTAAGGGAGGTAAATGGTATTGTGTTGGAAATCCTGGCTGGGGAAGAACAGGAGGCTAAATGGGTTCTTTGCTCTGTAATCGAATATCACACACTACTCATCTATTCAGCGAGCACCTAATGTTTAAAACCAATTACTGGAGGTATGCTGTCTGGCTATTTGGGCACGGTAATGTATGCAAAAACTGTCACCCATGACTGTTGTTCAGCTTTGACTATTCTGTCTCTGGCCATGGAGTTATTAAACATTATCGATAAATATCGATCTGTGTATTGATCACATTCACACTCTTTCAGTTCCATTCAATAAGCGAATGGCTTCATCATGGCTTGAGTTTTTCCACACACACACACACATATGCCTAAACTGAACCAGAAGAAGGAGCTCGTGGGAATTGGTGATGTGCAGACATACGTTTATCGTCCAATAATCCTTTCCAGGCAGGAGTCCTACATTTGCGCCCACCTCTGTGTCTGGAGACTTAAAACAAAGCTAATTACCTTCTCTATTTAAAAAAAAAAAAAATTTTAACCAAGAGTATCATATTATTGCAATTCAACTCCTTTCAGCGCCGACCTTATCAGTGCTTGATGAGTCATCCTTTGTTAAGCTGGCTCTCAAATCCCAGGAGAACTGAATAGGGTGGGGGAAGGATGGAAAAAAAAAATCTAAAAAACGTATGAAAAGGGAGGGGGAAAAAAATGACAAACTTCTGCCACTCTTTGTTTTGAGGCAGTGTGACGCTCCTTTTTTGGTTGCCCCCCCACACACACACCACCACCACCACCACCCTTCGTCCTCCGTTCCTCCACCCCCTGCTGCTGCTCCCATACCTGTCAGCCTCAATAGCCTTCACAGTGGCTGCACACAGACAAATGGGCTGACCTGGCCAGCCTGGATGACCCCCGGGCCAGCAGGAAGATCACGTCTGGTTATTAATATCAGAGCATTCTCAAATGGGGGAACATTGTACGAGAAACGAGAAGAGAGAGAGAGAGAGAGAGAGAGTGAGGTGGAGTGGGCTTCAGTTAAGTGCTGAGTTGCTAGTGTTGTCACTCAGTACCCGCTGGAGCTCGAGCGTAGAGATCTGCTTTCATGGTATAGACAAGAAGATGAGAAAAAAAATCGAGGAAAATAACAGAAATTCCTATTCCTATTAATATCTATGAGGATTATTAAGAGAGGCAGCAAGGCCTGGCCAAAGCCCTTGGCTTTGTGTTTTCGCAGCCGTACTCGTCTGTCTTTATGCTTTAATTATAACCTCCTCCCCCCTCTCCACGCACCCTCCCTCTGACAGATTCCCATTGTAATCCCGGCGCAGGTGAAAGATGAGAGCATTTGAATAATCTGGTCGCTCCAGCGGGCAGGAGGAAAAGGGAGGGCACACGTGTGTTTATGCATGCAGAAATAATCACGCCTCGATCCGACTCTGTGTGGACATAAGCTAGTGTCCTTTCGTGCTTTTCCAAAAATGACAGCAGTGTAAAACCACATCGACAACAAAAATTCATAAAAAATCAATCAATCATTGGTTCGTTATCGATAGGTCATCATAAGAGGAAGTAGTCATCGAAAAGAGTGGATTTTACACCACTAAGGCAGGTCTGTACGCTGAGATAAAGCATTACAGGTCTACCGTCCCCACACTGTACACTATGAACTATGACTTTTTTATGTAAATACGTTCGACTCCATCTCCTCTTCGTTGTGGAATCACATGAGCTGAAATGACAGTCCAATAATTATAGCTGCATACATATGGGATATTTGATTTTCAAATGAGATGGACGTGGGCTTGACCTTCAGTAATGAGTGTGGTATAACGGCATGGACTTAATAACGTGCCTATCAATTGGCGGCCATCTTGAATTTGTATTTTTTATTTTTTTAAATGAGGTTAAAAAAAAAAAACCCAAAATATTGGAAAGTATATGCTGCCCTTGTAGAAAAAAAAACACTGGAAGAGAAAATGTGAAAAAAAACAAAAAAACAAAAAGAGTATGACGGGGGAACCCCCCCACACAGTGTCTGATAAATATGAAATTTCTCAACTCCTTTTTTTCCCCCTTCTGCACCCCTCCTTCCTGCTCGCCCTTTCTCTCTCTCTCGCTCTCTCCTCTTTTAATTTCCCCTCTCATTTCCCTGCCCCGACCAATGATGTTGCCATCCGTATCATGGATAATGAGATGGGCTATCTGCTGCTCCCCGGGGACAGGACTGTGGAGAGCCAGTGCCCCTCTCCAGCAGAAAAGATGAGCAGTGTATGTGCCAGGGTCCCAGTGGTCTTGGAAATGAAAGAGAGAGAGAGAGAAGGAAGTGTGGAGGAAGAGGAAGCAGAGGAGGTGATGAAGGAGAAACAGAAGACAAATACATATATGGAGATAATGTGGTGGGCTCCAGACAGACACAGAATTCTGCTTCGCTGATGACAGATTGGCTGCGACTGTTGTAATCAAGCGCTTCATAACTCCTGGCTAGTGCACTGGGATGGATGCGTACATACTGGCCATCCAGATACAAAAAGAAAGAGTGAGAAAGAGAGAGAGAGAGAGAGGGAGGCCCAGCTGATGAACAGGTGCGGTTTGGTATTTGAGTTCCCCCGCTCACACTCTGACTCTGACACACTGACCATGAACATTCTTGGCTCTAAATGACCCAAATGCCCAGTGCAAATCCTCTCTTTGGAGAAACACACATTTCCTGCCATTTCCTAACCGAGCGTTACGCTGCCTTTCAATGGTCATGACAGATTTATACCGTCCCACATCTGCATTTATTTCAGTGTTTATTATTATTAATTATATCATGACTATACATCATTATTATAGGCTCAATCCAAACAGTAACACAGATTCGTGTTTGAGTATGGCGGTGTGTCACAGCCTATGAGAATCCAAAGCTGTTTTCTGTTTATTGTATTTATCTGAACTTCTGCTAACATAATTTCATTCCTTTATGCAGAAACGTCACTGAATCCTTTTGGAAATATGCAGAAGCAAAAAAAAATAATAAAATAAAATAAAATAACATAAAACTGCGGGGGTTTTTCATTTCTATCTCCAGTCATTTCTTAGCCATAAAGATATTTAGTATTCCAGGTCCCATATGGAAATGTCGTCAACGCTTTGTTCTTTTCTGAGCCTGGCCAAACTACCCATTCCCATGTGCCTTTCACCTTTAAACATAAAAAGAGAGGTGTTTTTCTGGTCAAATAAAGAAGTCTCTATTTTTTTAAGCTTTACTACCATATGTCTATGAGTGAAATATTCTCATTTCTGCCAAACACATTAAAGGCTGCATCTGTAAAACAGATTTCCCTCCTTCTTGGCATTAAAAAAAAAAAAAAAAAAAAAAGAGTAGGCAGGCAAGAGTACAGGACGAACAGGACACTGCTTTCGCTCTGTGCGTTAAAAAAAAAAGAAAAGAAAAGAAAAAAAAGCTGAATTAATACTTAGAAATCACTTTCATGTCTTTTTCGTGCTAGGCCTCTCTCCTGAATCGTCTGGTCTTGAAGCAAAGCTTTGATTAGATTACTTCATTATTTTCTTTTCTTTCTTGTTTGGACTTTCAAATGTCAAAGAAAGAGTAGGCTTTGTCATGCTGCTACTGGATTTACCGACACGTGAACGCAAAACAATGGCACCGTTTTAATCCCTGCATCAGCCACCTGCTTTTTTCATTCTGTGTCACGAGAAAGGAATGGGTTAATATATATATATATATATATATATATATATATATATATATATATATATATATATATATAAAAAAAAAACTATTGCTGACCATGTCATGTTCAAACATCACTATACATAACATTTCACTACCAGATACCACATACGGGCGTTTTAACTTCATCGGGATTGGTGGAATCATCATATGATGCCTGTTTCATTATATTTCATACCGACAATTAAAAAAAAAAAACACACACACACACACACCATGAAGCCAGCACTGACCCACTCTCATGTACACGAGTGTGCAAACAATCTGTACCCGCAGCCATGTCTATGCATGCAGCAACAACCACATGCTATTGAGCTCATGACTAAGCTAGGCCTTTCTCACCTCCTAATCTTCAGTCTACTTGTCTTCCTACATGATCTCCAATGCTCTTTGTTGCCATGGAATCCTTTTTTGTTTGCTTAGAGAATTAGTGCAGCCCTTATGAAGAAAAAAAAAAGAGAGTGAGAGAGAGAGAGAGAGAGAGAGAGAGAGAGAGTGGGGTAAAGAAAAAAAAAGAAAAAGTTTTTAAACTGCTAAGGATTTCAAAACATTCCCATGGACAAGGTTTTTAATGCCAGGCCTCAAAATTCCACATGCGATTCTTTCAGGGCTTCATTTGGCTCATGCTGACTTCACTCGTCAGAGGATTTGCTCTTTGTTGCTCAGTAACTAACGCCACATCACTAACACTGAGTGAATGCATGAAAAAAGTGAGTCTTGTCTTTCTCTCTCTCTCTCTCTCTCTCTCTTTTTACGGTGCAGGCTTATGGTTAAATGAATATTCTTGGAAAGGCCTCTTTGTGTATTTCTCTTTTTCGGTGTACCCTGTTAAAAGGCCCCTCGGAGACGCTTTCGTTCTGAGGCGGGGTAATAAAATCGTATTTCATTATTACTATTACAGACCTGCCAATTCTGCGCGCAGCCTAGCCATTGTCAGTCGCTAAATTAACTTTTTCTAAATATACAGCCGAAGGGGGTTCGGCTCATGCGCACGCTTTGCCAAAAGTGACTAAGGCTGATCGATAGATCCTCATTACGTTAATATGGTTTATCCAGAGAAGTCCACTAATGAGTCTGGGATGCAGTATAGGTCTATGATTTCAGGATATCAGTATTATTGTTTCAGGCAATCACACCAGGCCAGTAAGTCAACACCCAAAAGCACTTAAGCGCAGGATGATACTACAATGACCACCTCTGACCGTGCGCTGTGGATCGTCTATCCTATATTTTGCCAGGAGAATACTATCCAAATGATTCATAGGGTTTTTCGAAAGACAACCAACATCCACTCAAAATAATCACAACCCAGAGAGACAGAGAGACTTTTCAGTGCACCTTCCCACAACCACTCATCTTCTTAAGTCACCTCCTGAGAGCTTCCCTCACTCCAAGGTGACAAGGCGGATATTTATTTATTTATTTATTTATTTATTTTTTTATTCATTGGGGTAAAGTAAAGATTCAGAGAACCAAATATCAGCCCGGCTCACTGCTCCATATTGATATTTCTGCCATGAAACTCGATTAAGTTTGATTTTCGAAAAGGCATCATGTAAATAGGCTGACTGGTATGTCCCTGGCCTGGGGCGTCTTTACAGGAAAAGGAGAGGGGAGATTGGGAAAGAGTGATGGTAGAGGGGTAAATCTAATTTACAGCTCGCTTAATGACATTTGACATCATAAAAACAAAGGTGCTGGAAAACAAATAGCCTGTATTTACCTGCGCTCGACCACAGGCACTGAATCAGCTCTCTGTCTCAGGCCACTGCGCTAGCCACTGTCCATTTACCTCAGCTACATTATGAGGTGTAATGGAGAAGGATAATGTACATACTCTGGTTTACATTTAGCAAATCGGCCTAAGGCATAGAGTGTGGGTTGGGCAGAGCATGCGCACGCTCACACAGGAACTAACTCAGACACACACACACACACACACACACACACACACACACACACACACGCACACATGCACACAGAGATTAGAAAGATATCAGATCAGTAAAGCTCGGGGTGAAAAGGCCCTGACCTTGTAGAGCTTGAGCGCTGCCTCGTGCCTCTGGTTGGTGGTGTGTAGCCGCAGCTTCTCCACACTGTTGCTGTAGTAGTCGCAGGCATTGCACTTCAGGTGCACGGGATTGCCGATGGCGATGCACTTGAGGCGCCACTGGTTGGCCTTGCCTCCTTCTTTGATGTGGGCCACCAGCTGGTACTTCTGCATGTGCTTATCGGTTTTGCAGTGGAGCTGGAAGTTGGCCTTGAGCTGCGTGTTGTAGTTGCACAGCTTGCACTGGTACACATCGCCCATCACAGCCCTCCACTCGTCTTCTGGGAGCAGGCGCTCGGCCGCCACGTGCGCGTTCAGAGTCTCCAGGCTGTCCGTGGTGAATTTGTTGCACACAGCACACTGGAAAAGTTTCAGCAGCGGGTCACTGATGCAAGGCGACAGCTCTCCGGCGGAGAGGATGGACAAGTCCTCGGCCATTAGCTGACCAGTCGTGAGACGCAGCTCTGACGGCAGCTCGTTATTCACTGCAGGGAAGGACAGAGGGGTAGATGTGGACAAAGGTAGATGTTTTTAGAGAAACTGGAGTAGGGCACCCACACAAAAGGATTTGCTAAAATAAAACCTTGGTGAGGAGTAGTGGACTGTATAAAGCCTTAACTATAAAAAGCCATAATAGGATTGAATCAGGATCAATTACAATCATCCCTTTCAACTTCTAAACCCCCCCCCCTCTCATCAGATAGCTTTAATTACTCCTACTGGGCATGTCATTCCTGAGTATGTACTGGGGTTTTTTCTACCATAGACATGAAAGTTGATCAATAAAAAAAGAGAATCTGCTATAATATAAGCCCTGAACATAAAGCAGTTCATCTTCCATGTGGCTAATGGTACATTTCTTAGATCCTTTCACGTTTTTACAAGTTGAATACCTCATTTCTCAATGTGCTACAAGGAAAATTCAATAATTGCACCAGTTTAATATCTGGACCTTTTTGTAGACCATATGTAACAATCTGCTAGACTTAAAATATGAGTGTGTGTGTGTGTGTGTGAGTGTGTGTGTGTGTGTGGCTGCTTTTTCAATAAAGGACAAAGAATTCACAGAAACAATAGACCATGACAGGCTAATATATGTGCCAGCTCATGCTAAGAGTTAAGGTGAAGACATGAAGAGAGGCATTTGTTTTCAGTATTGATAATTCAGAGGGCTGCATCTGCTCGGTCATGACCTGCAGCTCTGGAGTGGGGATAAAAGAGTGAGAAAGCTGCTGTCAGGTCATTGTGAAAGTTCCAGGGGAAATCTACTCCATACTGTTGGTTTTTAAGATAAGGTCTTTCGGGGTAGGGGTGGGAGATGGAGGTGGATTAAGCTGACTTAAGAAAATTAAGAATGAAAGATTAAGAATAATTCCCATGAGGTGGTTCATACTCATTGTTTTAATCAAGGACTAGGTTGGGAGAAGGATACAATAATGGGTGGAGTAATAAAGGCAGAAAGAGAGAGAGAGAGAGAGAGAGAGAGAGAGAGAGAGAGAGAGAGAGAGGGAGGGCCAGGGAGGGAGGGAAGGAGGGAGGGAGGGTGAGACAAAGAGACAAAGACAAACAAAAACATGAACAACAAATCTACTCACCAAGTCCAGGAGCCAGAGCTGTGGTACCACCGGGATCCATTTGGAAGGGGTTAATCATCATTTGCGGATCCGAATGGTTGTCCAGCTTCATGCCGGTCAGGCCGATGTTCTGAGCCAGGTAGTACTGATAGAGCTCGGCTTCGGCCGGCGCCAGGCCCAGGTGAAGGTTGTGCTGGATCTGCTTCATGTTCTGCTGCAAGAGCATCATGTTGTGCATGTGCTTCTCGCTAGT
>NC_030438.2:7977500-8000000 GCF_001660625.3 Ictalurus punctatus | reverse complement strand
AAGAGGGCTGAGGGACTCTTTTGGCTATTGTTTTTCTACACTGCCTCCCCCTCAGTCACCCTTTTCTCTCTTTTTTTTCCACTATTTTTTTTAAGGAGCTCACCGAGAAGGACAGCAGGCGTTTCTTTTTCTCTCCCCCCCCCCCCCTTCCATTCTAATCTGAGGATTTCACTTGCTCTTTTTCTCCCCTCTGAGACATTACTCTTGATTTCTTTCTGTCTTTAAGTAAAGCAGAAACGCAGGTTAAAAAGTTAGAGCACTAACATGCGGGGGGGGGGGGGGGGGGGGGGGGGGGGGTGGGGTTTGGGGGAAGAAAAGGAATAAAATCTTTGAACTATATCAGGTTTAGTAAAGGTCACCCTCCGGAGTCGTCTTCGGCTTTTTCCCTTCGCTAAATCCTCTATCGAAATGTCATAGTGAGTTAGACAGAGACAATAGCGAGTCACGGTGTGAGTGGAGCACGCTCGGCGGCTGTGAATAGGCCTTCGTAAGAGTAATTATACCTGTTTATTTGTTGCCGAGCTGATGAGAAATCCATCAAAGTCATATTATCTGGACATCAACAGCGTCTCTGGCTACTCGAGACAAAAGAAAAGGGGGGGAAATATATATTTGTGTATTCTCTTTTTTTGATTTCTATAGCCTTTTAGCTACGTCTGTTTGTGCCTTGAGGTGTAACAGTAGAAACAGCGGGACTCCCTGGTGTCACAGATATGTTTAAGGCCCTCATTTTCAATAGACACCGTATCATTACCGCCGGGCGTGGCACGATTCTGTGGTGGCGTACGTGTAGCACGGGAATCTTTCTGTACAAATTACCTGTCCACAAAATAGCCTTTCGGAAATGAATTGAAACGACGCTGCCATGGATACGGATCTGTAATTCTGGAAACCATCTACCTGCGTAAACACGGGAAAAGCGTCGTAAAGCCGTAACGTTACGTATGTATACGTATATGCTTTACGTACACGTATATAACATAACATGTTAGTCGTTAATTCTGCTTAAGAAGACACTAAAATGAGAGAAGAGGAAGGCTTGGAGTTGTGCTCCATTCGACGACCCCCTCACCCATTCGAAAACTTTTACCATGAGGGCCCTGGTATCAAAGGGAAACATAATCTACATAGCTAATGTCTCTCCCCCCAAATTCAAAGCTGCAATTTTTCTTTGCCCGGCAATCTGGAAACACTCTGGAGTTAATTACGACTGATTCGAAATGAACCGCACAAACAAAGGCCAGTCTATGTCCAGACAATTATACTGCATTAACCGGCTTAGAGCTTCCTGCTGATGTTGCCCGGGTTCTTCTGCCTCGCCTGCACGGCCGCCATTAACGAGGGCCGGCGCACAAGAATGTGTGACGACCTCTCGTGACACGGCGCAAACTTTCAGCCCGAGTCGCCACAAAGGGGAGAAGGTAATTAAGTTTGAAAGAAAAGAGCCCTCGCAACAAACAATGGTGCTGTGTCTCTGGAAGAGCGAGGGAGGGAGGTGGAAAGGGAGGGGAGAGTGAAAAAAAAAAGCGAAAGAGAGAGAAAAAGAAAAAGGAGAAAAATCATTAACATTCACAGGAACTGAGAGAGAGAGAGAAAGAGAAAGAGAGAGAGAGACAGCGAGAGAGCAGGGCTGAAAAGGGGAACACTCTGCTGGCTCTTTTTTCTGAGCAGGTTCTCTACTGGTCTTCCTCTTTAAGCCTTTTATTTCACCCCACATCTGGTTTCATGTCTTCTCTTTCTGGTGCCCATGTGATGGCAAATCATCGGTTATGACCCACCTCCACATCCTCCTCCTCCTCCTCCTCCTCCTCTTCTCTCTCTCTCTCTCTCTCTCTCTCTCTCCTAATGCACAGATTTGCAAAGTGAACTCCAACACTTTGCATTTTTTTTACTTCAATTACGCTTAGGGAGCGGAGAGCTGGAATATATCAAAAAATAAATAAATAAATAAATAAAAAATGCGTGCATCTGCTCGACCTGCTGAGACACATCAGCACTCTGTACTGTATATTCTGCAAAGAAAAAATGGCTCAAATGCAAATCAGTGCATTATCCTACTTTTTTAGCGTCCTCCTAACGCCTGTGAGGATTTGAGCTTAATTAGCTGAGAGGATATGTTATTTGGAGAGTACAGCACTTTAATGACCCATACACACGTGAGCACACACACACACACACACACACACACAGACACACACAGCGTCACGGAGACGCTCGCATTCTCACATTCATGTGAGAATGAATACACACGCTTATTCTCAAAGGAGGCACTGAGGAAAATTAGCACTGGTTACTCTCTTATTCATCAGCTTGATGTTGAAATGGACTCGTGATGTCCTCACATGTGCACATATGTTTACTTTCTGCTTTGACAGGGGAAAAATTGTCTCAGCTTTTTTTTGTGTGCGTGTGTGTGTGTGTGTGTGTGTGTGTGTGTGTGTGTGTGTTTTCCATGCTCAACGAGAAAGAATCTAATTGCAGCTTTGCCAGTCTCATGCTCCGTAATCACCCTCTCTTTGTCTAGTCCATGCAAAGCAGGATTAGAATTAAAATGATGACTGACTAATCCCTTGATTTCCCTGTGCTAAATAAATATTAATCTACTGGTCAATCGTGCCTTTGTAAAGGATGAAATGCATAGGATATGAAAGTGCTTGGACCGGTTATGGAAATCGTCTGCTTTACATGCGCCGTGTCTTCTTCGACGTTTTTTAAGTGGAATTAATATTCACTGAGGATCCCAAACTCGGGATGATTTCGGGAAGACGCGAATTAATCCGGGTTTTCGGATTAACCGATCGGGTTTTTATTCGCGAGCGACCTGGAATGAAGAGAAGTGTTTGTGGACTTTGCCAGCTATGTACACTACGGCCGGGCCAGACGTGCTGCTGTTGGACAGAGCATGCAGATAACTGAGCAAACATGGACCATATGCCTGCCAGGGACACACACACACACACACACACACACACTTATACACACACTGACACACACTCTCTCTCACTCTTTGTCCATTCAACGTCACATATTTCACGATCTCGTCTCATAAAAGCAAGCCGATATTTATTTTCAATTGTTTAGCTATAACCAGCTCCTTGCTCCTACATGCTAGCGTTCAGGCCTCTCTACTCCAGCCCCGTCACCGCTCTCCCAACGTCTCTTTTAAACATGAGCACGGGAAGCCATTTATTTATTTATTTATTTATTCATTTTAAATCGGAGGCGCTTGGCTGATTTTGACATGTCTTTTTTTTTTTCCACAAGAAACAATAAAGGTTTAAAGTTCAAGGCCCTTCGGTAAAGGCGGTGACTCTCTGACTCTCGGTCCTGTAATTATCCGGTATTATAAACATAATCACAGGCCAGGTATCCCTGCACACATTCCAGACCTGTTAGCTAGACGCCGAATCGGACGATTCCGCACCAAAATATTTCAAAACACGTAAAATAAAGGCGCTCCGTACAGACACGACGGACGTGAGCTGACCCGGTGATATCTCTCATTTCTGGAGACAGAGAATTACTAATTAACTGGGCTTATATTTAATTAGAGAGCGCTCCAAATGAACTTTAGACCAAAGGCATTTGCTTTTTAAACAAACGTCGTACTGACAGCTGTTGCGAGTTTACCCTTTGTGAAAAAAAAAAAAAAATGTTTTCAGTGCCATTGTGGGGTCGATGCTTCGTTTGGCGAGAGCTCGAGTGTTCCTTTTGAAAATTGTACATTTTAATTGGATTCCACTCCAAACAAACAACTGTCATGTGTAATTAGCCTGGGCTTAGATTAGGACCGCAATATTCCATTATCAAATCAACCTGAATGTCACGCAGCGTACCGGCCCAACTGGCTCGGGCCCAGTTGACTTCAACAAATCAGTCACGGCGTCCCATTTACTTCCTAAAAGAGCCAGAAATAAACAACTCACTAAAATATAATCGCTTTTTTTTTTTTTTTTTGCTTCTTCCGCTAACGTTTAATTCGTTAATTTAATGCTTTGCGTAAGGAAAGAGGAGAAGAGAGAAAAAAGAAGATTTGTGTGTTAGATGAAAAGGGCATGGAGGATGAAAGCTATTTGAGTCGCGGTAATGAAGAGCAACGTTAAAAAAGAGCTGCTGATTTTTCACCGTCGGTGCCATTTGAAGGTCCGGTCCGGGCCTGAAACATCATCAGAGAACGGAAGGCCACTGTGTTTTATGTGTCTCGGCTCGTGGAAAAGGCCCGAATAAGACGTTAGGGGGGATTTTAAGGTCAATGAGAAGTTGGAAGAGAAAACAAAGCCTGCGTCAGCATAACCGCCAGTTAATTAAGGCAAAGAAAACACATTATTTCTAAAGTCCGAGAAGTTAATACGCGGGACTTGTTTCGCTGTGAAATGCCATGTGGTAATAAGCAAGAAATCTAAAAAATGCAAATCAAATGTCCATATATACACACACACACACACACACAGTATAACAGCACATATCCCTTCATCATACTGGAAGGGCTTGGCGTGGAAAATATACTTTACCCCACTCCCTTGACCTCTTCCTCTAATTTTAAGCTTTCTGCTCCGGGTTTTTTTTTTTTTTTTTTTTTTACATATCGCTTGATCTTTGCATGGGCCTCTGATTTGATTTTATTAACAACCACCCCGAGTGACCTCAATTTCCCATAATGGCTTTTTCATACATTTTCTGTGCATCTCCGCCTGTTACGCTTCTGAACTTTCAATACTCTCTGCGATTATCCACATCTTCAGCACGGTCGCGGTGAAACTTTTCCTAAAAGCCAAAACTATATTCAAGAAACATGCTTCATCATTCAGAACAATCCTCCCTGGCTCTGGCTTTTTATTTTTCTATTTATTTTTATTTTTTTGCCTGGACTCTTTGACGCAAACTGCACCAACCGTTCATTTTCTCCAACCGCTTTCCCCGTCATTAGACCTGCTGACAAGGTGACCGACTGTGGCACCTCCGACACCTCCGCTACAAAGCGTCCATCTTTAAAGCAAATAATTAGAGATGATTCCAGTGCAGATGCCAGACTGCTGCAGTGAGACAGGATATGAGAAGTCTAGCATTAAATAAATACTTCTGTGGAGACGGCAGCTGCTTCTTCTGACCTCAGGCCTAAAACACAAACAGTGGGGCAGGGTTCGTGTCTGGAAAGCTGCTTGTTTCTCCATAAACACACGCACACACACACACACATGTGGCATGGCCGTGCTAATATCCCCAGCTCATTGTCCTGAGCTAACTAAGCATCATGAATATTAATGAGGGCAGACTCTCACTTATTTGTTTACGTAAGGCACGACTGGTCATCCATATTCAATTACGGTCTCATCGCTCTTCTCAGAGGGAATAATCAGCTCGCTATATGCAGATGGGATTGGACAAGAAGGTGCATGAACATATGTTGGAATATTTCACGTCTCTGGGAAATGCCATCTGCCCCACAGGTCACTGATCTGAACTGCACCCTTTCAGACGAGGGCAAAGGGCTTTGAACTTATTTCGAGTATGATGATATCCATAAAACAAACAGTGACACGAATCTGCCTGCAACAGCGAACAGGAGTGAACTGTCAGGCTCTCGATTTAAAATTCCAGTGCTTCGGTGAATCGATCGACAGTGGGAAGGACTCGAACGCCAAACTGACTCGGAATTTCAGGTGAATTTTAAAACATCTGTCTATAGATAATAAACCAAGAACATACAGATGTCTGTTTTATTTATGCAGAGATCCCAAAATATAGGCTTGATGTTCGAGGAAAATGACAATGATTTCCCCACCTCCAAACACACACACGCACACACACACACACACACGTGTGCCAAGTAGCCCCTGAGCTGCTAGCATCCTCCGCTGTCAGGAGGCTTTGCTAATGAAAGAAAACCCCGCCATCCAAGACATGCTTGGGTTCTCAACCCTGATTGGTCGACGCAGGCCCGGCGCGCTCTCTGCCATGGCAGCGGGGAGGGTGGTGCTCTCCGATTAAACGAGTGCAGCATCTCTCTCTCTCTTTCCTTAACCTCACAGGATTTCATACACAGCTCTGGGCCAAATGATTAACATACATGGTCCATCATGTTGATCTCGGCGCATAATTCCCTTTTCAACCGGAATAAAGGCATGAATGTTGCATGCGCTATTTCTTACACACACACACACACACACACACACACGCCACAATTTTTTCTTTCTCTCTCTCTCTCTCTTTTTTTTAAATATCCTGTACAAGAGGCTTCATGCCAAGTGGGAGAAAGCATGAGAAGAAGAAGAAGAAGAAGAAGAAGAAGAAGAAGAAGAAGGAAAAAATCCCCAGCTCCTAGACGAGACGTGGGGGCCGACAGAAAAAGTAATGTGATCCCTACTGGCCGAAGACCAAGAGCAACAAAAACATTTAGATAACCGTGTTCAATAATGAAAGTTTTCAGTGAGGACAGAAATTACATTTCCTCACGATAACAAGGCCTTCCCATAACAAGGCTCGCAAAAACGTCCGAAACGCCCGTGTCCTCATCACTCATGCACGCTTGCACGTCGGGGGCCATCGGTAATTCTATTAGCTTCCTCTTTTACGAAGGCAGAGGCGTTTTAACAGCATCCATGCTACAGGGGACAAAGAGAGGGAGGACTCTCCTACGCGTACGCCATTCGATTGGCGACAAGTCAACATCTGGTAAAGCGTGTCGGTGCGCCAGCTCGTCCAGTCGAGACATTAAAGCATGACCTATCTGACTGAGAAGGGCTTCTACTAAAATGCAGACCGAGTCCGTCCTCTGTGCCGCGTTCCCCTTTCGCAGGGGTTAAACCGGGGGACGTCGCTACCCTTCATGATGACGTCAAAGCCAAGTTCCTGTCTCTCTGCTGGAAATATTAATGCTGAGGGAAGAAGAAATCGCTTCAACAGCACGTGGGGTTTTCTCTTGTCAAGTCAAGCGTTTTAAATCTAGCATCTTTCTTCTTTTAAAAAAAAAATGAAAGAATAATCACACATACGCTTTCGTATTTTATCAATAAAAACGCCTCGATGAGATTTAATACCTGCAATATTGAGTGCCCGGCCTTCCTATTGTGTCTAAACGCTGCTGCATAAACCAGCCAGACCCTCTATTTACTAGCGGAGAGAGGGGGCCATTACCATACATATTACTTCACGTAATGACAAAATCTGCAGGCATCTTGGGAGGCTCCTGGAATATGAAGCCGTGTGCTTGTTGTCTTGAGTTCTCGACAAACGCATCTTTAGGGAGAGCTGGCCCAGAAATAAAGAGAGAGGCAGGCAGCGTTTTCGCTCGGCTTTCATCTCAGTCACTCAGTCATCCATTCAGTGGGCCATTCAAAGCCACTGTGCATTATGCAAAAAAATGCTAATCCTTTTCCGATGCTTTCACACTTGTACAAACCCCCATTCCCCCCAGTGAAAAGCAATTATATCAGTTTACATTTCTGTCAAAAAACAGGATTAATGCAGGAGTACTAGCAATGCAGAGGGTATCCCCCCCCCTACTAGCTAACGGAAACTAGAGATTATTCTAGACGCCGCTCTCTTTCCTCCTCTTACCTCAAAAAAAAAAAAAAAAAAAAAAAAAAAACGTGGAGAGGCTCTAAGAATGTTATTTAATTAGCTGAAGGAAAAAGAAGAGAGTTTTAGTTGCTGTGGAAACTCTTCCATGACCCGACCTTCCCTTCGCCAAGGCCTGAGCAGAATGAGATCCAGTCTGGTCTTTTAATCTGAAACAAATTATGGAAGAATGTTGCCAGGTTGGATGATCCCATCTGCAGTCTCGTTGTCTCTCTGCGCTCGTACGTCAGGCGCCATGACAAACGAGACGAGGAAAAGGAAGACCACCCCTTTTCCCCCGCCCCCCCTTCCCCCCTCCCAGAGCTGAGATTTGCATATGCAAATTCCCGCACAAGGGAAGCGTGTATAAACAAGTGTCATTGTGAGGCGGATTACTCTGGGATGTGTATTTTAAAATAAATAAATAAATAAATAAATAAATCTTTTTAAAGGACGGGTGGCTGTATACAGGGCCATTAGTCAGCACAATTAACCCTGTCTCCGTAGAGACTAATGAAATTTTGCTATGGTATGACTTAAATTAGATTGCTGGTTATGCGTTTCCACAATCCAACTCCGAATCCATTATTTGCCCCAGGAACAATGAGGCGTTTGTGCTCGGCTGATCTGTGCCAGCTGAACAAACCCTCTGAGCTGACAATTTGCATATGTTAATATAATTAAGCGCTAATTACACGAAACTCGCACGCATTCACTCACACTTTCCGCGGGCGCTGCGGAGCTCGAACCTAATCCGAGCGTTTAACCCTTCGACGGCCGCTGAGCGAGGAAGAGGAAGGGATGGAGGGGGCCTCGGCCTTGTCCGTAATGGCCTCGGGGCTGACACCAAACGGCCCCCGCTTAATACATTAAGCCAGCTCCTGACTTCTCAGCTTTCTCCAGAGCGGAGCGTGCTCTGCAGCCTCCTAACCGGACCAAATTCAATTGGGCCTGCAACAAAAGCCCCACAGTTCCTCCGCCAACAATGTGATAATTTTCTCAACGCTGTCCGTGGAATCATCAGGACCGCAGACACACAAACCGAGAGACACTGGTGGTCTTTATTAAACATGCAGCACGAGGCAAATCCACATCAAGCACAAACAAATCACTCAGCACTCGCGTTTCCTGACGAGCCAGCACTCGGTGATGAGTGCCATGCGCCCCCGCCTTAAAATTAAAAATAAGTCATGTTTGATGTTCGATTTGACAGGTATAACTTAAACATGTCTCACACGCACTGACAAACATTTCCTTAGCAAAACAGACAAGGAGAAGTTCCTCATAACATCACACCCAGATGTGCGACGATGTGCGGATTTTCAGACGGTAAAGGAATCTTTAAGGAAATCAAACAGCCGTGGTCAGATTAAAAGAGGCCTTTGTCCTCATCTGTCTGGATTTCTTTTAGCAGGCTAAATTAAGCGAGTCTCTTCAAAAGGTGTAAGATGAGCCAAATGGGAGGTGGGGGGGCGTGGGGGGGGGGGGGGGGGGGGAGAGAAAAAAATGTTCTATCGCATCTGAAATTCGTGCAGCTGTGCAGAATGTAGTCCAGATGGTGCAGGAGGAACGGGGGAAAAAACAAACACCTGATGACGGACAGCGAAAGCTTAGAGGATCACGATAACGCTGGGGTTAAAGAAAACAGAAATAAACCTTTCAACTGCTCCACTGTACACGACAGAGCGTAATGAATTTCCACAGACGCAAATGTAATAACACACCATTTTTTGTGTTTTCGGAGCCTGAGGTTTCGAGCCGTTGCTAAATGCTTAGTATCGTGCTAAAGCAAAAGCTGTATTTTTTTGCTGAGTGCTTCTTAAAAGGCCTTTAAAGGAAAATATACACTACACACGTTTCCCGAAGGAGGGGGAAAAACATCAGTAGGGAATGGACGTCTTTTGTTTATTCATGGAGCGTTCAGAGATATGTGCATACATTATGTGTGTGTGTGTGTGTGTGTGTGTGTGTGTGTCTGTGAGTGTGTGTGGAAAGCTCGTGCTTAATTATCAGAGCAATGTTTTAACGTTCGACCAGATCTACGGTCATCACCGAGCCCCTAAGCCAAGCCGAGTGTGTTCATGCCACAAAGGCAGAGGTTGTCGAGCCTTGTGCACTGCCATGGGATTTTCAGTGTTGAACAGGCTTGTAGCAACCGTCGCCGCTGTGGGGGATTTTAAATCATCCGGCCTCTTCCATTAGACTCCGGACTCATTGAGGTGGAAACCATAAAATATGAGGAAGGGAAATTTAATCCTTGAAATATTGATTTGCACATTAATATGGTATATGCAGAGGGAAATCTGGCTTGGTGGAAACGACACATTTTCCCACCCTGAGCCAATCGCACCGCAGAAACACGTCTGAATATCAGGAGGCGTTACAGGCCAGGCTTGGATAGTTCTAATTCGGATTTAACCCGAAATGCTCTACGAGGTCCTTGTCTAACAAATATGCAGATTTCCAAGCGACAAAACAGCACTCTGAGCAAATCCACGGGCCACGTTAGTGCCACACGTTGCCTAAATGTGTGTCAAGCAAGCACTTGGAATAACGGCTAGCATTTCAGCAAATATTAACATCATCTTCTCTGACTAACATTTTGCATATGCGTTATGAACGTTTAGGGAAATACAATCTGATGTGGCCGGATTTACATAATTAGCTCTTTGGAAGCTGAATGCTGTTGCTAGTACACAAACGATCACGAAAGATCACTGTAGGGTCGAGCCAATGACACAAAGCAAACGAGTACTGCGAGAAAAAAAATCTTAAAATAATACTGTAACCTGAGAGATAAGAGGGGGGAAATCTTCCGGGATAAAAACTAACACAGAGCTTTATGTACTCTGTGCAGTCAAAGATATAGAAATACTAATATAACGAATAATGTAAGAGCTACAATAATAATAACAATAGCAATAATAATAATAATAATAATAATAATAATAATAATAATAATAATAATACCTACAAGAACATTTGTAAATATAGGCTATTCAAAGCAATCCAGAATTACAACCAAATCTAAAGATAGGCAGGAAACATATGCAGTGCTTATATGCAGAATAAAAAGATGTCGCATAACGCGGGTAAAGAAATTGTTTGTTGTTGTTGTTTTTTAATCGAGATAAATAAAAGTTAAAGATTCTTGCAGTGCATAAAGCATGAGCATTTTTGATCATGTATGGATCAAATCACACACCGATCACACTCACTCACTCACTCTCTCTCTCTCTCACACACACACACACACACACACACACACACACTGAAACACAGCCCCGGCTCTCTGCCGGTTTTTATCCTGCGCTCTCCTGATCGATCCCGGCGTGTCACCGTCGCCCCGTTTCCAATCGGAGCCGAGAACCTCAAACTGGCCCGCAAGCAACGGCGCACACACACACAAACACACACACACACACAGACTCCATCCTTGGCTCTGGTCTCGTAAAGCAAAGCCACTGAAAACTTGGCGAGCGTAAAGCTGAGGACAATAACGGTAACGCGGAAAACACCGAGATGCCTACACGGAACAAGAGGATGAAACTGAAAACAAAAAGAGAAATGGTAGCCTACCCTAAAAACACGGAAGCGGGCGCGTGTGTGTGTGTTTGTGTGTAAGAGAGAGAGAGAGAGAGAGAGAGAGAGAGAGAGAGAGAGAACCGTCGCGGTGCGTTTTTGGGTCGGGGGATTTTTCCGAACTCTTGATTTTTTTCTTACACAAAAACATTTTGTTTTTCTAGTTCTTTCTTTGTTTTTTTGTTGGTGTTTTGTTCTTGTCTCTGTCTTTGACACAGGCCACCGGAACGCCAGGTACAAGCTACTCAATGACATGGGAGTACATTTTTAGGACGCAGAAACACACCGGGAACTATTTGGAGTGTGCAAAAGCGGTCTCCTGTCCTAAAGGTTTTTGGTTCTGCCACATGGTGCACCTCAGCGGTGCTTCTGAAGAAGCGACATGCACATAGATCATACACAAAAGCGCAGTGTTCGTCCGTCCTGCTCTGTTTCTCCTGCATACAGACAAAGTCATAGCGGATCGGAGTGTGAACATCTAGATTCGGGGTTTTAAAGCACGAGCGCATTTAACGATAAAATTGTTTAAAAAAAAAAAAAAAAAAAAAAAAAACACCAAAAAAAGTTCTGTAGTGTCACTCGAGGCTACAGGAGAGTATCTGATCCGTGACAGCTCTCAAACAAGGCAACTAGTATCTCTAGTCTGCACACGCTATGCTGAACCGCGGAATAACGCTACACTTTAAAAGAAGAAGAAGAAGAAGATCAATAGCCGGTTTGTACACCAACTACTCCGTGAAAGTTGTGGATTATTAAAAACAAACAAACAAAAAAAACTTACTCGTCCCCCCCGCAGCTTCCTCCACTTCTTCTCGCGAAATGTTCTGGTTTTTCGAAGAAAATCACATCCAATGGAGAGCGAAAGTTGGTAACAAAAAAAGGAGAAAAACTCAATAATCCTCCAAGTATCTTGGAAAAAAATATATGCGTACCCAGCCGTAAATAAGGACCGGCTGAGAAAAAGAAACAGATATAGATAGATAAATAGACAGATAGAAAGAGATAGATAGATAGATAGAGAGAGAGAGAGGGAGAGAGAGAGAGAGTCGATCCTCTGGGTCCGCTCGGTAAAAGCCGCGCCGACGGCCGCCTCGCGCTTTCGGTTGTGTGGCGACAGAGAGGGGGGTCTCAGGGAAAAAAGGAGGGTCGGAAATGAAAATCCGATATGTCTTTATTCGGCTAATTATTACGGTTTAAGCCCTGTGTGTTTTTTTTTAAAGGAAAAAAAATGGCTGATTAAGTTGAGTGCGCATGTCTGTGTGTGTCTATTCCCGATATGCACTCTGGTAATGAGAGAGAGAAAGAGAGAGAGGGAGAGGGAGGGAGGGGGAGAGAGAGAGAGGGAGAGAGAGAGAGAGAGAGAGGGAGGCGTAATTAGTGAGGTGATCAACAGTCTCCGCATTGCAAACGACGCGCTGGTGCAACTTGGTGAAGGAGATTCAGACTATCGCGATACCTACGTCCGGTCTAAAGGGGGGGCCATGGAGATGGAGGTGGGCGAACACAAACAGCAATCTGATGAACATCCTCTACAACAATAAGAGCACTTTTAGAAGTCATTACTGTTTAAAATAATAATAATAATAATAATAGAATTAAATAAAAGATGACGTTATTATAAAGGGGCGAAAAAATCATCATACAAGACGAGGCGGATTGCTCGACACATGCTCGTTTTAACCCAGCAAAATATCTCCAGCTCACAAATATAAACGCTCCAGATAATCATTTTCACATATTTCAGATGTTCCACGATCAAATAATCATGAGCACAACAACAACAAAACATATCTCAGTGTTAATGACGTGTGTGTATGAGAGAGAGAGAGAGAGAGAGAGAGAGAGAGAGAGAGAGAGAGAGAGAGAGAGAAGGGCAGAAATGATCATGAATACGAATAATGGAGAAGATAAATATATCATTATGAACAGGCCTGATGCTTTATTAGGACTGCAGTTTGTTTTTCTGTGTCTAAATAATGTTTTTTTTAGGGGAAAAACGAGTAGGTGAGATTTGATCTGAGTCACTTTTATAAGTCAAATATATTTTAAATAACTGAGTTAAATACTGTGATGGAAGAACAAGTACGTTTATATTTTACATCAAATAAAACCAGAGTGCATTTTCTATATAATGTAGTCCAGCTGGAAATAGTGCAGCAATGCAGATCAATGACACCAACTACAATTCCTTTTTACTGTTACCTTTCTGTTTATGTTACATAAACCAGGCTACAGGCTTGATACTTAATCCATAAATGCTAATACTGAAAAGGATCAATAACTCAAGCAAGTTTCATGGCAAACTTCAAAACAAAACAAGCCTCCAAAAATAATCTACAGCAACAAAAAAAAAAGAAAGAAAGAAAGAAAGAAAGAAGGAAAGAATGAAGAAAGAAAAAAAGAAAGAAAAAGAAGTAAAGCTCGGTATTCACATCCTTAAAGATTTAGATCATGCCAAGACTCATGACTCGGGTTCTCTGTCTGCTTTTGGTCTCCAAATGCTGAAGGAAGCAGAGAGAGAGACCGGCTCCGCTTTGTGGGGGAAAAAATCGAAGGCGCTTTGAGTTGAGCTGGGGATCTCATGGTCAGGAGAAGCGATGGGGTCGGTGATAAGGATGCTGTGAGCTGTGCAGGGAAAGCGCGTGCCCTCGGACCGCCATGTCTGGACTTTACGGGTCTTTTGGTCAGCGGAGGCGTGAACTCTTTTGGCCCCGAGATCCAGGTTATTTTTATTTTTTTTTGTTAAACACCGATGGGGGCAACTGATCCGACTACAGCCATACACACCGGCACGACGGGCATCTGGAGATTCATGAACACACGGAGAGATAGACTTTATTTTATTTTATTTTATTTTGAACTACAAACGCCCAAAAACGTGACGCCGCAAAGCCCATTTCTCAGGTTTGCATTTCCGCTGAGGACTTTCAAACTTGCCGATTTTTAAAGGACTCACGTATTTTGCATGTAATTTACATTGCATCGTTGCATGCATTTTGACGGATGATGCTGTGCACGTGGCTGGTGTTTACCCCCCCCCCCCCCCTTTTAATTCTCTAATTCTCTTTCTCTCGAATGTTTTTTCTTCTTCTTTTTTCTGATGAAATGGAGAAAGTAAGTCGAATTTAAAAGGCTGATAGCTCTCATGTGCACTCCCGAATCCAAGCCTCCACCTTTCCCGACTTTCCCTGCTCCTATACTGCTTCTGTTTCTATTTCCATTTCATATCAGCGTTTAAACAAACATTATGTTAACGTAACGCTTTTTTTTTTTTTTAATGAATATTATCATGAATCTTACATGCATAAGTTAATGTCTGTTCAAAGCATGTGCGGTGGTGTGTCTTTTTTTTTTTTTTTTTTTTTAAAGAATGAAGTAAAATCAATGTCGTTGCATTTAAATCAGTGAAACTGTATGGTGTGTGTGTGTGTGTGTGTGTGTGTGTGTGTGTGTGTGTGTGTGTGTGTGTGTTATGACAGCGGTAAATGATTTGTAAAGTTTTAGAATTGTAATAGCATTTCCTATAATTAGAAGAAAAACTGAATGTCTAAATTATATCAGTCCCGTTTATTTTTTGTTCATAGTATTAGTATTATGAGCATGCTTATTGTTAGGATTGTTAAGTAGACATCATAATAGCGGAGCTCTGATTTGTTTCTACATTACACTACATTACATTACACACGACTAGCGTGTGTTTTGTTTCTAACATGACGGTTCAGTCGGGTTCTGTGAGTAAAGTTTCGGGGTGGGTTCTAAGTGCCTGGCGCCCTCTGGGGAGGGAGAGGTCACGTTTGGACACTTTCTGACCCCCTGCACTACAGAAACAATCCGAAACAAAAACAGAAGACCAACAAAGCGACTAAAGTCAGCAGTAAAAAAAAAAAAAAAAAAAAGAACAACAACAACAAAAGCTCAGCACACAAGCAAAGCCTCGGAGAGCTATCCTTAAAGACTAGAGGGAACAATAAATATTTCTATTTAAAATAAAAATAAGAAAGTAATCACAAATATATTTGTATAAATATTTAATAAATAAATAAATAAACAAATACCTAACATTTTTTCCTAAACAAAAGACTCTGAATGACTTAAGAATAAAATATCTCATAGATGAACACGACATCTTTAATGAGTAAACATCGATTTGTTTACCTAAATAAATCCTAATATTAAAAGAAAAAAATATATATCCAAGTTAAAGATTTCAACAAAAGAACAAAAGCGTGGCAAATCGCTCCGATAATAAAGTGTCCCGTGAAGCGATCTCATAAAATCTGAGCAAAAATGTCCACCATCGAGGCAATCTTCCCCAAAAAACGCGTGCGTAAAACCACAAAACCATATCGTGTACTCATGCAACAACAACAACAGCAGCAGCAGCAGCAGCAACAAAAGCTGCAATTATTATTATTATTACTATGTTTTTCACTTCATATAAAGTGTAAAGTGCATCCCCAGCAGAAGAGAGAATAAAAGCTGAAAGCGGGACTACCTGTGGTGGTGGTGGAGGAGGAGGAGATGCCGCTCTCCTGGCTCTCCGAGGCTCCGCTTACGGCAGCATATGGAAACTCTTTAGAAAAATGCCTACATTTGGCACATTGTCATTGCAAAGAGAGGAGCGGCGCGATGCCGTTACAGCAGGAAAAAAAGGGCCGATAAATTGAGGGGGGTGATCGGGCTCTGCCTCCCTCCCCTGCCGACTTATCCAACTTTAATTTAATACGCCACAATCATCCTGAGATTGCGCGTAATTCCAGCGCGTTTTAATGAGCAGGAAGGACGCGCACGAGGTTTGTTTTTGTCAGGACCCCCCATCCCCCCCCCCCCCCCCCCCCCCCCCCCCTTAAAGTACAAGACAATAACATTTCTATTTTCTATGCCGTCATGGTAATATTTGATTCATTTATTAACATGCATGTTGCAACATTTCTACTTCTACCTTCCAGGAAGTATACACGCTAAATACTGAGAAACACACACATGCTCACACACACACACATGCTCACACAAGGCCAATCCGTGATGCAGCTGTAAAAATCGAGAGTCACAAATGCTTGTTTGTAAAACAGTGGACCTGAAATCGGTGTATCGGGACGTTTGGATCGATGGTATAAGCGGAAATCGATGTGCGACACCGGGCTGTGCGTTCACCAGAAACGCAGCAATAATGAGACGGAGCGGGATAAAGGGAAGAAGGGGGAAAAGAGGAAGAAGAAGAAGAAGAAGAAGAAGAAGAAGAAGAAGAAGAAGAAGAAGAAAGAAAGAAACGAAAAGCAGATCAACACACAGAACGATTAAGTTACATCCATTTCCGAGGAGAAGCATGTAAAAGGAGAGCATGATCTCTAGTGACACGATGATTGTAAACAGTCCGATCTAAAGAGAAACGGGACTAGACTAGACTCTCTGTATCTAATGCATGTCTTAATTTATGCTAATGATATGCACGGATATGCAAATCAACCGATGATCACTCATAATTTAAAACGAATCATCGATACATGTTGAAAAGGATGATGGCACACCTGGTGGGATTAAACGCGCACGAGCTCACGGTGATCGATGAGAGTGAGCGCGCAGGATTTTTAAAGAAATAAAAGAGTCGGAAAGTGATCCCAGTTTTGTCCAGGGTCCAGCACTAAACAGCACTCACAGGAGTGCGCGCCTCCGCCCATCCGGACTCCATCCATCCCCCCGCGCCCTCCCTACACTTGGCCCTTGCTCCCTTGGCCCTTGATGCCTCTTTAATAGACAAAGGTGTCTCCTATAGGGCTGAATATGGCTGTCTGGGATGCTCCATGTAGGCTGGTGGCATTTAGTAAAGCAGAGATGCTGTGCTTTATTACTCGAGTCTGTGTGAAAGGAACATGAAGCTGGGATGCACCTGCACTCTTTGTTCCGCGGACAACAATAAATACTCACGTCTTGGGGGATATATTCCATTTTTCATCATTTAGCACAGAAAGAAACATCAGTCATTCATTTCTTGCATTAAAATATGATCCCACTTATTATTATTATTATTATTATTATTATTATTATTATAGCTGCAGTACTAGCACTACTAACTCTGGAAGCTTTGGGAGATTTCATATTAACACTAGTGTTGTTTCTGGAAACACTGATGTGCCTAGAACTTTTAACTAGTACCTTAGTTCCTTTACCTAGCACTAGTGATACTAGTTACTACTATTAAAAAGAATTTAAAAAGAATCCTGATCTTCTAGGAACAATTATTATTATTATTATTATTATTATTATTATTATTATTATTATTATTATTACTACTACTACTACTATTATATAAAATATGTAAATCTATTTTACGTACAATAAATAAATGTAAATAGATAAATAAATAAACAATTAACTTATATGAGCATATATTATTATTAGTAGAATTATTCATATTCATATTAGTATTATGTAAATTACATAATGTAAATTATATATAATTAAAAGTAAATGCACTATTATTGCTATGCAAATTACACTGTTTATGTAATTATTATTCAGAATATATAATTATAAACATTTCATATTCTTCTTCTTCTTCTTATGTAAATTACAGTGTTTATGTAAATATTATTCAGAATATATCATTAATACATTCATAATTAGAAATAAATAAATTTCACACACATTATTGTTATTATTCTTCTTATGTAAATTAGTGTTTATGTAACTATTATTCAGAATTTGTAATGAATATACTAATAATTAATAATTAAAAATAAACACAATTAATATCCACATGCATATTATTATTCATATTCATATTATTCTTCTTATTGTTGTTGTTATTATTATTATTATTATTATTATTATTATTATTATTATTATTATACCAGTATCACAGAATTTGAACCAGGACCCTTCCCAGTGACCTACTCATGTAAATAATCAATAATCAGCTGCTCCATCCTGTGCTGTTTGGTGGCGGTGTGCTGCTCGCGGCGTGTCCTGTATATGAGCAGTGATGGCGATGTGTCTCTCCCCCGTGACAGGCCCGGCTGCTTTATAACCCCATGAGAAATCCCAAGGATAGAAGAGAACACGCTAAAATAGAAGCTCAAAAACTGGACCATCCGATTCACACACACACACACACACACACACACACACACACACACACACACACTGTAGTAGTGACTGAGAAATGTGTACGAGCGCTGTGTTTTCTCTAATGCACTTTAGAGCTGAGGAGAATCCATGCTTTTGAAATGTTACTGAATTATTGGTCTCTTTGTGTTCCAAAAAAAGAAAAAAAATCGCATTTTCACATACTCTTCCACTTTAAATGAGGGTTTAAGACAGCTACATGTTTCACATCTGCCTCTTTGGGGGCTTTTTCCCCTAATTCTGTAATGCACTCGCTCGTATTTAACACTAAATTCAGTAGTAAATAATCACATGGTCAGCACCGCAGAGCCGAGAGTTCAATAGGAGCGTGAAGGGAGTGGGAAAAGGGTAGGAAAGGTTCTTCATGGGGTTCTTAAAGGGTTTGTCTTTCGCTGAAACTGTTTGTGAAAAGGTAAAAACTCGGTTATAGGGGTCTACGTCGAACCCTCGAGGAAGGATTTCCTTCACAGGAACAACCGAGGAACCCTTAAGGATACAGGAAGTAGGGAATGCGTTTATATAAGACATGTGTGTCTAGAATATTCTTCTATCATATATATATATATATATGGCTATTATTATATATTAAATGATAATTATATAGTAATAATATGCTGGAGCGGATATAAATTTACAGTTTATTAATATTAAAACAACAGATTAAAAACAAAATGTTATAGAATGCATTTGTGTGTGTGTATGTGTGTGTTTGGGTGCATTATGCATGCATGCTGGACCTGTGTGTGTGTACCTTTCAGTAGGTCTATGTATAGAATTGTACAATTTGCATTAAAAAAATAGAATAAGATACCAATGAACTCATTAATGAACCAATTAACCAATTAGCCTGAACTAATTAATGAATCGAGCATTTTAGATGTGTGTGTTTTTTTTACATGCCCCCTATATAGACAGCCTTATTTTCCAGTTACACCCCATCCAAATCACACGCATATTTATATGTTTCCGAGTCGAAAAACAAAATGTCGAAACGCGTTACATGTGAGCGCTTAAAACAGTGATGTGTTTCGAAAGCCACATCTCTGCCCGTGTGTGACAAGGAACTCTTTGACCGCAATTTCACATATCCGACCAGAAAAGGTGCTCAAGACGTATTTACAGTGTACAGCAATGTGGTCTGTGAGGCCAAAGCGACGAGTCGGTATAACCCGGAAGCGGAGATTTGTGCGTAAGAAGAAGAAAAATTTTAAAAAGAGATAAGGGAAATCTCAGATTATCAGATGTGATTTCATTTTATGGCTGTAACTACGCAAGACATCGCTGAGCCGTGGAAGGCCGAGGCCTTCGACAAGCACGTGTAGCGTAGCCAAAGCTCTCAGCGGTGTACGTGTTTGTTTCTTTCACAGCTCAGCTCTCTGATGGGTGGTTAGTGTAACACGGTTGACTCTAAGTGTGCTCATGCACAGCCACTGGGCTGGAGTCTCCGAACCCTATGGAGAAAGCAGCTCCAGCTTTTCTTTTTTTTCCAACGTTTGAAATGCACCCAGGGGCCAAATAGCTGAGAACAGCCCCGTAGTGCCTCAGCTAAAAAAAAAAAAAAAAAAAACTGGAGACTGTTTGCACAGATATTTCAACAGTGCCAGTATTGAGGACATTTGGAGAAGAAGCACGGGGAAAAAAGAGAGCAGGAGGAGGAAATCAGGGAAATCAGGAAATCAAATCTGCGTGGTTCAGAGGTGCACGCAGAGGTGCGAAAGGACGACTGAGGATTGGATAAGAAGCGAGGGAGGATTGTCATGTGTAAGGTAAGCACCCGCTTCGTTTGAAGCCTGACAGTCTTCGACAGCGAGCACCTTTGATTCAGCCAAAACGTGTACTACGGCTCGCCTGAGTCGAGTTCGTTTAGGCTCCGTTTTCTGCTTTATTTTTATTTTTCAGATTTTGTTCCAGTGTTGCGTCCTGGCATGCGTTTATGTTTGAGAACGCATACAGCGGGGAACAAAATACACGAGGCACGGATCGATAGGACGGATCTGCAGGACACGCTGAGCGTTCTGTATCATCTGGGGGTCTTTTTTTTTTGTGTGTGTGTGTGTGTGTGTGTTTGTTTTGCATGCATCCTGGCTGCGCTTTCTCCACATGCATACATGCACACATGACACCAGGGTTGAGTCAGCCTCCTCTGGAGTGTGAGAGCTGAAATTATTGGATGATGAGGAGAAATCTCTCTCTCTCTCTCTCGCTCTCTTTCTCACCGTAGAAAGCTTTCAGCTTAAATTACTGCCGTTCTCCAGCCACTGCAGACCATCTCCCAAACTTTAATAGGAAGACAGTTAATAATCCCCATGCCCCCTGCTTCTCCTCCTCCTCCTCCTCCTTCTTCTTCTTCTTCTTCTTCTTCTTCCTCCTCTTCCCCCGCCCCCCCTCCTTGCACCCCTGCATGCTATCCGTCTGGCCTGTCAGGACCACGCTGAATCAAAAGCAAAAGTGCTCTTCACAGATGACTGATTAGAAACGCAAAATCACAGAATCCATCTTCATGGTCACTTTTATTATAGTCATTTTTAAACTGACAGCAACCTGCTCGTGGAACAGATTGCATTTCTGACGCGGGGAGGAGGGAAAGCTTATTGTGTAAACCTAGTGCGCCAAGTCAAAAAAGGAAGAAGAAGAAGAAGAAGAAGAAGAAGAAGAAGAAAAATACACTTTACAATTTCTGGATCCCACCTGGTCAGAATTAATACACTTCTCGAGCTTCTATAGAAACGAAGGAGGTTTACATTTCTGTGATAGATTTCTCTTCATCAAAATTCTCTTATCAACTATTTGAGGGATAAGTAATGAAATAAAATGAAAACAACATTATTATTATTACTTGTTCGGAATGGAAGCTTACCTACCCATTTTTCCCTGACCTCCAAACAAAAAAAAAGAAAGACAGAAACCACTTTGTCCTTTTATGGATGAACAGCATCATTCCCTAAATTAAAACAATCAAGCGGTAATCACGCAGCCGGCTCTAAGCTCGGAGACGGCCTGTTCTGTGTGCGTGACATAAACGAGTGGTAGCGCTCCTCTGGCATGACTCAGTCGTAGGCTAATCCTAATTGACGTCGGTCTACAAATCAGCAGAGGTTACATGTGTCTGAGGTTATACTCATGTTTGGAACAAAAGGAAAGTGGGTCATATAAAACAAGGAGATTTTTTTTTCTCCTTTCTTTCTTTCCTTCTTTGTCCCTCAGAAAATCTGGAAAGCAGACGTCCTGCCGTATTTAATGTCCTCGAAAACATCAGATTGAATCGCGCTGTCTAAATATTATGGTTCAGATAGGATATGAAAAGATGAAGGGTTGTGTCTAAGCAGAGGGAATTATTCAGCTTAACCAATGTCTTTTTCTGTCTTTCATTTAATTATATGAAATGTTTTGATGCATGACAACTTTTAGTTTTATATTCGGTATGCATATTTTGCATATTTTGCATATTTTGTGTTTTTATATATATATATATATATATATATATATATATATATATATATATATATATATATATATATATATAAAATGATGTCATGTTCTGACCTTTAAGCTCCAGGAACAGAAGCCGTTTAGCTGTTTTAGTTTTAAATAAAAAATATATAAAAGAATGACTTTTATTGATGAATTGATTGATTTTTTTTTAAAATGATGTCCATGAAAATATGCAGAGATGCTCAATATGCTCATTTGCATATTGCATGCATCTATGATATCGGTATCGCAAAGTCTAGTATTGCGATACCGATTATCTAATGATATACCGTTCAGCCCTAAAGGAATATAACATCGGAGCAAGGGGTAAAAATGTGTGTAGAGTGTATTTAGACTGGGAGATATTTGGGGCAAAACGGAAAAGAAAAAGTAAAGACTGTCAGTTATGTTTGTGTGAAGCTGAAGACAGGTGTGCTCTGGGCAAACACACACACACACACACACACACACACACACACACACACAGAGGCCAGGCTGACTTTTTTTTTTTTTGATAACGCAAGTAAACGCAAACCAAAAGGAATGTCTATAAAACTCAAAATCCCATGCTCACACACACGAAACAAAAAAAATAAGTCAAAGGTACACACACAAAGGATACACTCATGGCCAGGCGTAAAAATAAAAACACACATCCGTGTTGAGGCAAACATGACTCGAACTCAAACATGACTCGAACACGTCCGGAAAAAAAGGAAAACATATATATGACAGACACACAACGGCGAAAAAAGTCTCCGATCT
>NC_030438.2:7897500-7972500 GCF_001660625.3 Ictalurus punctatus | reverse complement strand
GTGTATATACTCTGTGGTACAGGGTGGCTCTGTAAAGTTTGGGACGGAATAAAAGACAACAGCATTCGAGTCTTGCGGCGTCGATCATCATTACACACTCGAGGTAATGCTCTGACTTGAAAATATAACATTAACTACATTCACACGCAGCATAATAATCCAGTAATAACCTGATTGACAGCTCAGTGGCAGTAAACTGGAACAGAGTAACGCAGTAACTAACCGAGGTTAAACATCTGAAATCTTTGGGTTTCCTCCGAGTTTCTTTCCAAAAACATGTTGTGTGTGAATGTGTGTGTGTTTTCCCGTGATGGGACCGGCATAACATACAGGCTGTACCTCCACCATGGATTCATCACGGTCCTTACCAAATACTAAAGATGAATGAATGTATGAATGAATGAAGGGTTTCCCGACGAGTACGCTTGACTAATAACTCGATGAACACATTCCACACTGACAAGACTCACCTCACTATGGTCACATTTTCACTCAATCGCTGTAGAGTAATTTGTATTATACGCAACATGCATGGAAATGGACAGGACGTGACTTTTAGTGTACATGTAAACAGAATCAGTGATGAGAATAAAAGAAAATGTCAAAATATTGGAAATCATGAGCGTTTCTGAGCTTCTATCTTCTATGTTTTGAATATGTATTATTGCTCAGGTTAGAGGTTAGAGAATAGAGGTTAGTGTTTTGAGGCAGTGAGCAGCCAACCACTTTTCCACGTGTACACGTGTAAAGTCTAACCGTAGAACCAAACCAAACATTAAGCATTCACAATAATTACGCTTAACTCTGAAAACCCTCAATGTCCAGCTGGACCTGAAGTTCAAATCACATCCATTGTTGGCGTCCTCATTACACCGGCATTATAAATCATATTATAATACGCATTTATGAAAGATCCGTCTTTCTCAAGCATTAACCCAAGCCTCATATTAGAGTGTCACATGCATTTCCCGTCCTTTTCCGCGACCGTGAGTAATTTAGGTTGCATTCAAAACGGCCAGCGCTTCTCTCTCCTCTCACACATCCATTACCTCCCTAAGATCCCTAGAAAATATTTCAATTGGATTGCGATGGCCTTTTAGGCCTCTTTGATCCACCCGTCTCATTTTAAAACTTCCATTGTCCGGGATTCACTATCCGGTGCGATAGCAGGCCTACCCAAGGCAAAGCTCCTTAACCAGCTTTTCATCTGATTCATGATTATTAAAAATTCTGGGATGCACCCATATTACACAGGCCATGTGGTTTATAGATATATACATACATTTAGATTTAAAAGTGCATACGGACAGAGTGAAACCCATTGAAAAGCACAATTTAAGTCCTCAAGGTGCCAGTCATTTTGCTTGGTATGGATTTATGCATTGGGCAGCGCTAATAAAAGATTCAACAGTACGAGTTTTCTGTTTTCTGTGAGATATATATATATATATATCCTTACATAATAATAATAATAATAATAATAATAATAATAATTGTATGGAGTCACGGTGAACAGTGTATTTGCCGTTTTAGTCTATTTTAGTCCAATTTGCTCTAGCACTAGTGTAACAACTGGACCTTGGCTAGTTCCTTGAAAACATTGAGTGACTCGGACTCTCGGTGGTACAGCAGGAACTAAGACGACGAACAGGGAGAACTTATCGAATACGAATTTTCACGTCTTAAATGATAAATCTGGACTAAGAATGGGGTGGTTAGGGCTTGGAAAAAAAAAAACTCAGTTTGGGGTCTTTTTGCCCAAAAAGTTTGGTAAAGGATGTCGGTACATCAATAAATAAATAACAACACAAATAAAACAAGTTACAGGTATTAACTACAAACATAGTTTATTTCTCACAGTCAATAAAGAGTGTGTTATAGACACTTTATACAGGTTGCTCTTTATAGAGCCTGTGTTCTAACGTCGTCTGGAGTTTAGCAACGATATAAGAGAAACATCTTATAGGCTGAACATCCATCCATCCATCCATCCATCCATCCATCCATCCATCCATCCATCCATCGATCAATCGATCAATCAATCAATCAATCAATCAATCAATCAATCAATCAATCAATCAAGTGGTGCCTTGGCAGTTAAAGCTCTGGGTTACTGATCAAAAGGTCGGGGGTTCAAGCCCCAGCACTGCCAAGCTGCCACTTTTGGGCTCTTGAGCAAGGCCCTTAACCCTCTCTGCTCCAGGGGGCGCTGTATCATGGCTGACCCTGCGCTCTGACCCCAACTTCCTAACATGCTGGCGTATGAAGAAAAGAATTTCACTGTGCTGTAATGTATATGTGATCAATAAAGACTCATTATCTATCTATCTATCTATCTATCTATCTATCTATCTATCTATCTAGGGGAGGGGGTCTGCATGTGGAAATGACACACACTTACAGGACCCTGGTGTGTTTACCTGCTTTTCAAATAAATGCATGCGCTTCAATTAGTTGCTCGACTTGCAGCTGATGTGATATATAAGAGCTAGGCCTTTGGCATTTCCTGCAAGAAAAAAACACACAAAAAAAACCAAATAATAACTAAAGACACACACAGCAATAATCTGACTCACACATCTAATTACATCCGGCTTTAACTGGTTCTAAAATCGCAACCGATTTCTGGATTCCTTCTTATTATTATTAGTTTCTAAAGAAAAAAAAAACCCCACTAACAACAAGCAGACAGGAAAATGGAGGGGATGACGGAGAAAAAAAGGTGTGTGTGTGCGTGTGTGTGTGCATCAATTGTCCATCCTGAGAATGACATGCTTTGTAGCACCTCTGTCACATCTCATGGAGTACAATGGACAGCAGGATCTCTGGCATGATTGGCTCTGCGACGTCCCTGGAGACGGCGCTCACTTTGGCATCTCTGCCAGGACTTTATGAATTAGTTACCAGCTTTGTCCTTTTTCTCATTGCATGGCGGATGAAACTCATACCTGCTAAGACAGGAGTGCACGCGGAGGCGAATCGGCTCGGCTCCAGCGTTCCCGTGGAAAAATAAATATAAATAAATAAATAAATAAATAAAAAGGTAAATGAAAGAGAAAGTTTCACTTGCATTCACAAATGAAAGGCAGCTGTATAACGGTGTTATTTATTTAACTGGCTAGATGAAGGGCAGCTGGTGTGTGTGTGTGTGTGTGTGTGTGTATATGTGTATTGGGAGCTGAATTTTTTTAAAAAATATTTTTTCACCCTTTTGTGACCATGTTTGCTCTCAACCTAAAAGCCAAAACCTAAAGCAAGTCTGTGGGGTTGGGGGAGAGCAGAACAGCAGTTTTTAGTGTTTGGGCCTGAATGTTAAACTTATATTTAATGTATGACATTTCACACAAATCATCCCGGCCAAAGACATGACCCCGGGGTATTTCTGCAGATTGCTTTTTCAGTACCTCAGCAACTGTGGAATTATTCTTCCTGGAGAAAGCCTTTGAGCTCGCCGAGGTGATCGACTCGGACGGCCGCGGCCATCCCGATCTGGAACCGCTCTGAGAAAGTGATATCGTGATCGCAGAGCCGTGCTAAATTGAAAACATCTTTTTTTTTTTTTGGCGACTGGAGGCTGTATAAAATAGCCGTATATTTTATATATATAGCATGACAGCATGTTGGCTGGCTGGACAGTTATACCATCGTGTCTCGTGTTTTTTTTTTCATTCACCATCATCTCCATGTGTACTTAATTTTAAATCTGCTATTAGCACAGAGGAGTATTAGAAAAAAGAAGGGGAGGGGGCGCACCTTATTCACCTCAGGCCATAATTGAACGCTCTCAAAACAGATATGTTAATAACTCTAACACAGTGTATTATCACATGTAACACAGGCAGCATAAATGCCTTAAAATATCGTCTAGTACCGAATGCTTATCTTTATTTGGATGATTAATCACACAAAATGGGTTAATTACAGAAGCTTAAATGATTTTTTTCCCATGTTCAAGGCTGTATATTTAATCCTTTTAGTAAAAAAAATGATATCGTTCGAAAACTCAATCAAACATAAATGTGTGTTAAACTCTCTAAACGAGTCGATCGCGTTAAATCCACAGGGTCGCGTCTCGCCTTCGAGACGGTGCGATCCCGAGTCTGCTTTTTTTTTTTTCTCGTTCTAATTAAGCAATTATATCAGAGTTAGCACAATTAAAATTGAATGAAGAAAAAGAAACATGCGCAAAAAGAAAAAAAAAGAAGAAGATGAAAGCACGCTGCGTACTAATTGTGTACACTCCCCCCTACATCTGTAGCCAACAGAATAATTAGCTGTTCCCCCTCAGGGTGGGGTAAAAAAACAACAAAAAAAACCCCAAACTGTTTTTAATTGGAACCCAGTGGGGAATTTTACTTGAATGAAATGAAATCTTTCAGTAACAATGAAAACAGAATATGTTTGCTTTTCTGCCGAGTTTATTTACTTCCGATCTGCTGTGCTCTTTCAGTCTCTCTGAAAATGTTAACCGTCCCTAAAACCAACTTATTTATTTATTTATTTATTTATTAAACCATGAGCTTTTTGGATAATAGACACGACTGTAACAAAGGAATCACATCAAATTGGGGGCAGATGCCCTTTTCCCCAATTTGTGCGAGAGAGACCTTTGGGGGTCTTAGATGGCCAATTAGCCTACGTTCTGACAGTCTCTTTTTTTTCCCAGAGTGCTATTAAAAGCAGGTTCTGCCGGGCTGAGCGAGAGAACGAGAGAGTGGATCGGTGGGCCGTCGTCGTTCTTGTTTGCTCCGTATGGAGGATCTCCTCCTGGTCTGTGCCTGGTCCTTTCCCCTCCTGTTTTAACCCGTGCACCTCCTTCAGACTGTGTTCGGGTTGTCCACCCCCCCCAAAATGCTGTCCTCCACTGTCTAGTTCAAGGATATCCTCAATCACCCAAATGCAGGTCATTTCCTGGGACTTTTGGGCCTATACACACTCGGTAAAAAGAGATTCAGTCACGTGTGTGCACCACATGAGAAATAAATTTACATTTGGTAAGGGTAAAGGTTGCAAAATGTTGACCGCTTAATTAGCAAACAAGATCGTTCTGTTTTTGTTCGGTTTTGTTTTGTTTTCTTGGACAGAGGATAAAATCCATTGCGTCTTCGTCTTGTCTTTACTTTGATGCATTGTGACATCATGTGTCTGCTTGAGCAAAAATGGCGGATCGAGTCACAACACAACCTGAATCTGTCTGCCTGGGAATAAAATAAATAAATAAATAAATAAATAAAACATTTTCCATCCTGAGAGAGAAAAAAAGATTAAATTAAACTACCTGTGATGTAGAAAGTTTTATTATTATTATTATTATTATTATTATTATTATTATTATTATTATTATCATTATTATTATTATTATTATTATTATTCCGTGCTGTAATTTCTTCACGTAATTAAGATAAGAAGCACGTGACTCGAGTGGCTTAAAATGAAATTACGGTGTATATTGAGTTTATGTTTGAATAAAATATTAGAAGTCTTCATTTGCTTCATGCTAAATCCACAAGCAATTATCTCTGCAACAATTCTCACTGGTTTCTAATTAATTCAGCCGGCAAAATATTCAAGAAATGCACTTTTGACTTTTAGCGAAGATAATTATAAAGTTAACAAGGTTTGCGCATAAAAATAAATAAATAAATAAATCGAATCTGCGTGTTTTGATCTTCAGCCCTTCTTAATGGCCGAATATATTTTAATTACAACTCAGGGAATTAACTTTCTACAAATAATTAGCAGTGTGAATAGACGTGCAAACTTTTTCTCGTTAACTGCAAAGTTAGAAAAAAATAATAACGCTTCTAATCGGATTTTCTCCTTTGGCGTGAACCTGTGTGTAAAACGGTGACGTACACGCCGCTGAGAAGTATATAAACAGTGCGGACGCTGTTATTCTGTCTCGTTAAGCATCGTTTTGTGTCTGTGTCAGAGCCACTGAGGCGTTACGGAAAACAATGGATTATGGTAAAGGTGTGTATGAGTACTTTCAGTAGGCTTGAACTGATATATAGGGTCTGTGTGTGTGTGTGTGTGTGTGTGTGTGTGTGTGTGATGCTGTCTGTTTGTCTCTCTCTATACGTCTATCCATCATGCCTTCTATTGGTCTATCAGCCGCACGCTCAGACGGACGAGGGGGAAAATAAATTTAGCCCAGCTTTTAAAAATGCACATACATTTCCATACATTGGGGTGACTTAAAGGGGCTTAAACCCATTTTCTCCCGCCAACCCAAAACAGCAAGCGTGCACAAGATGAATGTGTCTGTCCCTTTTTCTCAGGCACTGCTGAAAATCTCCCCATCGCAATATTTATCTTAATAAGCGGGGTGCAGTGACAGGGCGTGCTATTACACACAACCTCACCTGCACGGTTTTTTAATCCTCACATGCATTAGGATCAAAATCCGGATGCACGAAGAGGACGGCGCCTGCGTATATCACACCTGTGTATATCTTTAATTAAATTCATTATTCGGACCCTAATTTGAGCTTATTTGTGCGCAGAAAAAAACGCATCAGGACAAGGGTTAAAATAGAAAGCGAGACAGCGTGAGCTTGATAATAGACACCAAAAAAAAAGAAGGTTTTTTTTTTTTTTTTTTTTTTTTTTGCAAAGTGGTTGAAGTTCTCTTGGGGACAGAATATTTTATTTCTCTATTTTAAGTTCTGCCTAAACTGACAAATCCTCATGTACCTCTTGCTCTCTCTCTTTCTCTCTCTCTCATTAGAATTGCACTGGAAGCGGCGTGAATAGTGATGCACACACAAAGACAGGGGTCCTATCTTTCACCGGCATCTATTCTACAAGGGAAGGAAGGAAAGAGGTGTGTGTGTGAGAGAGAGAGAGGGAGAGAGAGAGAGAGAGAGAGTACATATCACAGGACGAGAGAGCATGACGGAGTGGGCTGCCGTCCTGCCACCTCAACCTCCAAACATGGAGACTATCGAGCCTTAGTGCTTCAGTGCATCACTAACACACACACACACACACACACACACACACACACACACACACACTACTTCAACTTAACTCTCCTGCTGCACTTAGGCTATTCTGAAAACAATAAGCGCTACATGAATGATTTATGTTTATGAGTTGCACTGGCCTATGGCTATCTGATTTATCTGAAATGATAAATCCTATCCATCTGTAAACATGTCTTTCTTTCAGACTCGAGTGCAGGAGAAACCATTGTGTGCTCTGTGCGTTGAAACGATGATCCTGTTCTTCTGGAATATTCCCTAGATCTCGCTCAAGTCTATTTTATTCCCAACGCTCGATAATGACTGTTTATAGCTGCTATAACGTAAGAGAGAACAGGAACCTGGTCCATGGACATTCCACGACTTTAAACGGATAAAGAAATGTATGATGCTTCGTTGTTTAATGTATTAATATTGTAATCATTGGAAATTCCACTTATCTGTAGTATAAGAGGAATAAAACACTTCACGATGAGCTGTTATGCGGTCCCTCTATGATTTAGCAAATTTACGATCGCAGAAATGAGCGCAAAATCAAGGAAACCGCAATATTGGGAGGAGCTTGTAATTTTTCACAACGACCGCAGATTTTCCGCAGATCCGGGCCGAGACGTGTCACAACGCACGTTCAGCCAAAGCCGTCTTCGATTCACGTGCGTCGAATGTGAATACAGCTAAAAGGTCTTGTTTACCAACAAACATCACTTACTTCCTGGTTGTTTTTCAACACTAAACAACCCTATTGTTCAATGATTTACCTTAAGACTGGTCCTCAAATTAATTCTGAAATAAGTCTGAAACTGAAAACATGTTTTACTACATTGCCATACACGACAATTACGCACATGTGCAGCTATTTACCGAAAGCTTTGTTAGCATTAGCATGAGCACTGTAGCTGCTATCTGCTTACACGCAATCACTAATAAAAGAGCAAAACAAGATGACATTTAATTTCACTTAATAATTGTGCTGTCAATGTTTATAAATAGAAGTTAAAAAAATAACTCCAACTGCTCATCACATCCGTTTGATTTTACCCTCCAAACTCGAAATCTTTCCACATTAATACACACCACAGATATGTTGTTAAAGACTGATTTGAGCTCTTAGCTGAAAAATTAGCAACGTAGCTGCTATTTACATAGGTTGTTGCTCCTGTTAGGATCTCCTGTAAAATGGTTCCTGTGCACTTCTTTCAACGTGTAGCTCAGGAGAAACTTTTCCTGAGTGACCCAAGCGCTGGAGAACTTCGAGGCGATGTGGACGCTTCCTACGTTGGCCTCGTGCCTCAAACAGATGCGCTGTCCATCACCACACAGGGCACGATGATAAATTAGCATTAATGACCTAATGATACACTATACGGTGTCCTGATCCGCCGTATTTATATCTGGACTGAGTGAACGCATGACTGCGAATCGGGCCACTCCAAAGAAAACACGCCGGCTACTGGAGCTGATAAGATGCCGAAAAGACCTGAAGACATTCTCTGGATGTGATTTCATCCCACAGAGGGAGAAGAGAGAGAGAGAGAGAGAGAGAGAGAGAGGGGAGGGTGGGGGGGGGGGGGGGCAGAGGGAGATGAGATGAGATGAGATGAGTGCTACTTGCTTTTTTGGGGGGTGATTTTTATGGCTTTGTGTGTGTGTGTGTGTGTGTGTGTGTGTGTGTGTGTGTGTGTTTGGATGGTACAGTGGCCTTTCATTACATGAGGAGAGAGATCTTATTACCTGCAGCAGTACACAGACATGTGTTTCTCATGAAGGGCCATACCGAATCCAATTAATTCTCTAAAGTTACATGGAGATAGCTACCCTTCTCTTTGAAATTGGGCATACCGCCTTCCATAATCAATAAGTCAAGCTATCACAGCTATGCACAACGAACCCCGTGGCATTTCAGATGAAGAAGAAGAAAAAAAAAAAACCCAAAAAACTCTTCAATTATCTCATAAATTCGGATTCACGTTGTAAATTTTAGTTAGATGTTAGATGTTCATGGGAAAATGTAAAAAACAGGCCCCGTCTGGATGCTAAAAGAATTAAAGAACGCAGGTGGAAATTGTTCAGCGGTTTTTAAAAATAAACAGGTCCATATGGGAGTCGAGGCCTCGGATCGTGGCGTCGGACAGATTCCTGCACAAATCAGATTCAAAGCGAAGGATATACAGTATAATGACCCGAGAGCTCTTCGTATGCTTTACAAACTGACGAGAAAGGAAATCTGCTAAGACCACTGTGAAAACGTATGTTTGTGTGTATGTATACATGTATATATATATATATATATATATGTATATATATATATATATATATATATATATATATATATATATATATATATATATATATATATATATATGTATGTATGTATGTATGTGTGTGTGTGTGTGTGTGTGTGTGTGTGTGTGTGTGTGAGTGTTATGGGTAAGCCTGTGTGTGTGTGTGTGTGTGTGTGTGTGTGTGTGTGTGTGTGTGTGTGTGTGTGTGTGTGTGTGTGTGTGTGGCAGGCATACACAGGGTAAAAGGGTTGATGGTTAAAACATGGCACGATGGTAATGCAACACAGCACCGTGAACACGAGCGGGGGCGTTCGGACAATCCGAGCTGCCTCTCAGGATGACTTCCCCAAGCCAACACGCATGAGTTTATTTAGTGCTTCTTTAACGTCCGAATCAAGAGCTGAACCTAGTCGGAAAATCAGTCGTTAGAAACGCATTAAAAAGATCATTAGGAGATCATTAGGTACGTTTGGGCAGTTATAGGGAAATAATCAGGCTCCAACAAGCACTGGCTGGAGAATTGAATAAATAAATAAATACATACATAAATAAAGGCATAGTGGATACAAATAACAAGAATGGATTGGTGGTATAAAAACATTTAAATTACATTAAAATACTTATTTTTGGCACAGCTAGCAATGTTTGTATCTAGAAATGCATTAAAGAGGGAAAATAATAAACCCTAGCATACTAATTTATTACCCTAATTAATATGACGGAGTAATTAAATATTAACTCGATCCCCAAGACTGTAGCCTCAAATTTACCATCTTATTATAATTATTATTATTTTTCTACTTTCATTATTTCATTTTATTTCATTTCAGTCAACAAACATGTCTGGAGCAATGTCATGTAAGAGCAATGAGGTAAGACTTTACAATAACAGTACATGAATAATCCTGCAATTTTAATGCACAATTAATACGCACTTCCTTAATGATGAGTTAAGGCATGCACTGATCTCGAACTAATAAAGGGCTAACCTTAACTACGATGCGAGTTTTAATAAGTCGTGTGAATAATACGCGACCGCCTTAAGTACATAAGAAAGAATATGAATTAATCCTGCATCGCTTCAAATCATTGATATAATTCACCTTACGCAGCTGCATACACAAACATTACTAGATTGTGCTGGATTACCTTCATCATTTACGATGCACTAATAACAAATAAACACCAATAATTTCATCTTGGCGCCATCCGGTGATGTTCGTGGACGCAGCTGCATATGGATAATTATATAAACGATCTGAAATGATGCACATCTCATTCATATCCTTGCTTAGAGAAGAGAAGCAGGTTTGATTTAGTTTATCCCTACGTGTTAATTAATACGTTAATGAACTAACAAACACGTATTTAAGGTGGTCGTTATTCACACGTGAACTCGTGCATTGTTAGTTCGGGATTAGTACATGCCTTAACTCGTGATTAGTTCATATTTAAGGAAGTATTAATTCGGGTATTAGTGCATGACTATTCATGTACTGTTATTGTAAAGTGTTACTGATTAATCGACAGTATCAATCACGATACTTTGATAAGATATTGCTAATAAACTGGCAGGACAACAGTGGTGCTAGATTTTAAAAAGTGATTATTTTTTATTTATTGGTTGTAAAACTAGTTTAGTTGTATTTTATAAGTTATAAAAAATGTTAAAGATATCAATCTCAAAGTTTAAAAAAAAAAATAGCAACAATACCCTAGTTATACATACATATATATATATATATATATATATATATATATATATATATATATATATATATATATATATATATATATACACAATATCAGTGTTATAATGTCATACTGCCTAGCTGCAAACATAACTCTAATAAAGGAGTAGCAACCATATAAAGAAGAAAGACTATTTATGTATTTATTATTTTTTACTGTTTAAATGTAGGCTAATTGACTTTAGAGTTCATTTTCTACAGCGAACTACGTCCTTGTTATAAGATATCGCTACACATATCTGTATTTAGCTACAGATGTTATATATCACGCTAGTTATTAGCATGAAAGTTAGATATATATAGATATACCAAGCCACTACTTTACAGACCGTTTACAGTGTGATTTAAGGAGCAAGTGCAATGCTTTGTGATTGTATTAAATAGAGGTTGTACTTTCCTGCTTTTAAATCCAAATTCAAATTTTATCCTAGTATTTGTTTTTCCAGATGAGTATCAGTAACTTTATTTGCATGAAATATTTGTGTCCTCCTGCCAGGTCTGACTATTATTGCCGGTTACAAGATGACTTCAGGAGGAAGTAAAGCCACAAATAACCAGAAAAAAAGCACATGTTCCTACAATCATATCTTTAAATCAACTTCAACTGAAGCGTAGAGCTCAAGAAACTTAGGCTTTAAGCAAAAATTCTCACAATGAGATCTTTTAGCCATTTATCATTGTGGTTATTTGTCCCATCGACATTTTGTTTTTCTTCAACCTTGTTCCACAAGATGATTGAAGGGCTTCTGTGCAATGTCTTTGATAGCTCTTGCCAGAGAACACGGTGACTCGGAGCAGGATAATTTATCCCTTAATAAGAAATGACACAGATAAGTGTGGAGAACTGTAGAAACCGAGCACCAGGGAAACTCTGTCAAGAATAAAGAAGGCCTCGAGCGCACACAAACAAATCTGATCATATAAAGTGAGTCATGTGGCTATTTAAGATCCACTAATTCCCAACCTGTTACTAACATTTAGCGGAAGACTCTCTAAGTGCAATAATCTATAAAGATTATGCCACACACTGCACCGAGAAGTAACCTGAGCTCCAGAATCGAACGGCAGCAATTAAGACGTCAAAATGGGCGGCTAATTGTGTTCGGACTCATCAAAAAGATGAGGAGAATAGGATAACGGCAATACCGATGGGCCGCGTAGTTCAAAGAAAGCTTTAAGTGTTACCATCAAGTCAATCTCTCATTACAGGAGACTTTAATTAACTCTGGAAGAATGAGACAAATAAAAACGGCGCCGAATAGAAACGAGAGCAAGGTGGAACAGGAGACCAACTCAGATATAATCATTAGAGTTTAACATAACTAAATAACTACGTCGTAACTGTCTGTGATTTTGAATCACTAGCAAGAACATCAGATACTTATGGTCTCAGATATGCCTCTAAAACAGAGCTCTAGCTTAGTGAAAACACACTGCTACATACAGTACTCTACATCCAAAACTTTCCTTATTTTCATTCCTGACACGTTTGACAATACTCCTCATGGGAAAATGACACGCGAAAAACACAACATGTAAAAGTTCATTTCAACATGTTACTGCACATGTAAACATGTCATGTGAACAGTATGTGATCACGTGTCAAAAAGAGTTATTGTGTAAACCCATATGTTGAAAATAACACCACGTGCCCTACATGTGAAAAATTCACGTGAAAATGAATCATAATGAATTAAAAAATAAATGAATCATGTGTAATAAACAAATCTTGTATAAGAATCATATGTAACAAGAAACAAATCATGTGCGATAAACAAATCTTGTGTAAGGATCACACGAAAAGAAATGAATCATGTGTAAGAATCACATGTGAAACTAAATGAATCACGTAAGAATCACATATGAAACTAAATGAATCATGTGTACAACTCATATATGAAAAGAAATTAATCGTGTATGAATCACATATGAAACTAAATGAATTGTGTACGAATCACGTATGAAAAGAAGCAAATCATGTGTAAGAATCATATGTGAAACTAAATGAATCATGTGTACAGATCACATATGAAACTAAATGAATCACGTGTACAAATCACAAATGAAACTAAATGAATCATGTGTAAGAATCACATGTGAAATGAAATGAATCATGTGTACGAATCACATGAAAAGAAACAAATCATGTGTAAGAATCACATATGAAACTAAATGAATCTTGTGTACACATTACATATGAATCTAAATGAATCATGTGTAAGAATCACGTGAAAAGAAATTAATCATGTGTAATATGCAAATCTTGTGTAAGAACCATACAAAAAGAAATGAATCATGTGTAAGAATCACATGTGAAACTAAATGAATCATGTGTAAGAATGATATGTGAAACTAAATGAAACGTGTAAGAATCATATGTGAAACTAAATGAAACATGTGTAAGAATCATATGTGAAACTAAATGAAATGTATAAGAATCATATGTGAGAAAACAAACAAATTATGTGTAATAAACAAATCTTGTGTAAGAATCACATGAAAATAAATGAATCATGTGTAAGAATCACATATGAAAAGAAATGAATCATGTGTACAAATCACATATAAAACTAAATGAATCATTTGTAAGAATCACATATGAAACTAAATGAATCATGTGTACAAATCACATATAAAAAGTAAATGAATCATTTTCAAGAATCACATATAAAACTAAATGAATCATGTCCAAAAATCACAAATGGGCATAAATGAATCGTGTAAAAATAACGTGTAAAATTAATCATATGCAAAAATAAAATCACACCTTAAACATGCACTCCATGTGAAAAATCCATTACAAAAAATAAAACACCTGAAGTTAGTAAATTTCACATTTGAATCGTGTCATTATTCACACGTAAAATTCACGTGATGTTTCGGTAAGAGACTGTACTTCATAAGAGCGATGGTTTTGACGTCCTGAGATGGCGGATGCCTACTAGGAATAAAGCACAAACACTTTTTCACATGACGTCACGTAATTGTGCAGGCGTCACTCATCTCTGTTCGCTCTCGAGTCTTTCGAAAGTACCGCACCGCTGGCTTTGAATTCTCAGAGCGACAGAAATCTCTTCTCACTGTCCCGTCGATACGAGTCGAGTTTTTCGACGCGGTTATGCTCGACTAGTTCGCCGGGAACAAAGCGACTGCCTCCAGAGCTCTGTGTGACGTGGGAGGTGAATAAATTAAAAGATGTAGAAAACGAGAAGAAGAGGTGTAACACAAAGTGGCACCTGTAATGACGGGGAGAGGAATTACTTTCTGTAGAGTCGGGATCAAACAAATACTGTAATCGCTCCTCACACGTCTCGCTCTGTATCCCTGCCTCGCGCCTACCTCTCTACCTCTCTTTCTCGTCTCTTGTTTTTTTTTTCTTCTATACCTCCCCCCCAGTCGCTGTTTCTCAGGCCTGCCTGTGAAAGAAAAGCCATGCATTTGGCTCCACATAAAACAGAGCGAGATTACTCTGACACGGCTCTGCATCTGGAATTCGGCACTCTACCTTACCTTTACTTCACTCACTCACTCACACACACACACACACACATCAATCACTTCCACATGTCGTACACTTCACCAATAGATCCCCAACCCTGATTAACACCATTTTGTTAAATTAGTTTCTGAGACACTCGGATGTTTGATGGGTTGAAGGTCGGACAGGAACGAGGTTAAGCTCATAATTAAGAGAAAAGGTGCAGCTGCGAAGCCTAAAGTTTGAGTCATGTCATGGTGTCCATGTGAAATAACACGACTCTGCATTGTGTGTGTGTGTGGGGGGGGGGGGGGGGGGGGGAGGCATATCTAATACACACTCAGCTCTAGTCATGGCAATCAGCAATTACAGAGAAGGTTTTAGTGACTGCAAATGAAATTACCATTTAGAAAAGAAAAGAAAGAGGATGAGGAGGAGGGGGGAAGGAGGGGTGGGGAGGTGGTTACATCCAACCAAAAAAAAAGACCAGTCAAGAGTGTGAGATTGGGTTACAGATATTGATTTTTTTTTTTTAAACTAGATACATTAGTGAACTTAATGCTGTCATAATTTCAAATAAACTGTCCTGTTGCAAAGTCTTAACAAGACGCACTAACAGCATAACAAAGTTAAGGAGTCATTTCCAATTTGTGTCTTTTTTTTATGTTGCGCTTTAGGAGCAGGAAAAAAAAGAAAGAAAAAGATGATAAAGGTGTCAGATTTCAACGAGCATTTTAAAATCGGTAAATATTTTGTGTTTATTTTTGTTTTCCTGAATAACGTCTGTAGTTTAGGGATTATGAAAATAAAATCAGTACACTTACCAGGGGGAAAAAGAGAGAGAGAGGGAAAAACAGACGATAGAACGATAGATAGACTGATGTTGATGTTTCATATGAGACAAACTTGACTCCTCTCTCTCTCTCTCACTCTCTCTCTCTCTCTCTCTTTCACACCACAAAACCGCAGGCTGTTCGAGGCAGCTTAGAAATCTCTTACATCTGGAGGAGCCATAAGTCATGGGATTTGGTCTGACAGCCATGACAGGCGGAGGGGCGGCCAGAAACAACTGTCTCCTATGTAGTGCTATTTGTGCGGAGGCAGGAGAGGAGGAGCAGGCACAGGACCACATCCTTCTCCAGCAGATGCGAGCAGCGGAAGCCCTTTTATTCTCTCGCCAGCTGCTCCGTGAATAGGCCCTAAATATTATATAGACAGTAGCTATCGCTTCCAAAAACAGAAATTCCCGGCCGTCTGCTAAAGCTGCCGAGCACATGAGGGCTCATTGTTCGGGGTAGCGGGGGTCACGTGTTCGGTCTACTCGTTCATCTGAAGATTTGTCACAGATTTATGGCTGGAGCTGCGCGAATACGATACCATCTTTTTTAGGGTGTTGGGGTGGGGGGGTTCATACAGGGATCAGGGGGCTATGACTTTTAATGAGCAAGAATGGAAGATGGAATTTACGGTAATGCTGTGAGGCTGCAGTTTTAAGCCATACCTTATTTTAGAAGCACACCTTGAGAAGCAGGAGAACCCCCTAGAACCCCTCGGAGCAATAAATAAATAAATAAATAAATAAATCGCCCATCTCTGGGTGAAGCTCAGAGAGGGTGTTGACTCCCTGATGTATGATGTTAAGGGAGTTTGCAGAGGTAGAGGTACTCCACACCTTCACCACCTCTCTGATATTCTCTCATTCTTTCTCTGCCCCTCCTCCTCCTCCTCCAGCCGGTGGCCAGACGCTGACCCCTCGAGCCACGAGAGAATCCAGAGCGAGAACCGCACACCACACAGGCTGAGCATTTTACCAGCGCCGCCATTCTCACACACACACACACACACACACACACACACAGAGCGATAGAGGTTGTGTATGGGGTGTATGGTGTGTAGGAGAATGCAATAACAGAGCAGCCTTAAGTTCCAACGCTGATGTCATGCACATATTTGTTTCTGCTGTCACACAGTCGAGTTCTTTGGTCTCGGCAGAGCCCGTAAAAGCCAGTGTCATGTGCTGAGTCTTGTATCTGAGCTAACCGTGGCTTAACAAGCCGCCTGGAGGAAGAGACGCAGACGAGGAAGGTGACGCAAGAAGCTAGTATCAGCACTATGAAACCCAAGCCGCTGAATCACTCCAGCACAAGAGAAAATCCCCGGAAACCAAAACAAACCCAGATCCCAGATTATCCCGAGCTATATGTACTGGCTGCCATGTTTATTTCAAGCACAATTGGACAAAGCGTTTATTTAACGTGTAAGCCTAAGTCACCCCGGCGTTCTGTGCGAGATATATAAGACGTCTCAATTGAAGGGTTTTATATATCTTTGTATTTTTCACCCTGTACACTTTGTGACAAACCCACTTTCTGATTCAGGAGAGTCTTGCTATCGATCGTAGTGTTTTATGTGTACGTGATGAACCTTGATGAAACATGAGGTTTTGGTGGAGATACAGGAACGGAAACACACCTTTCTAAAAATAAATAAACAAATGTGAAGTAACATAACGTGAATGAGAGCAGCAGGGAACAGTCCTGTCCTCATCTAACATTAAATATTTACATATGCCACGCCCCCATATTTTAAATAAGAAAGAAAAAGAAAAGTAAGCATTTTATTTGTAAGACATACAAGGTTGCTGTTTTTCTCTGATCTAAAGAATTTGTCTCCAGCTTTTTTTTTTCTAGCTACATCTATGTAGCTAAAGCAAATAAATTAAGGAAAACAGAATTTAAATAATAACAAATTATTTAAATAAATCCCAAGCATAAATTGTAGCAGATAATTAGTTCAAATAAAAAAAAAATCTCTATGATACGACAGATCCAAAGGTGTTTTGTTACTGTATGGATAGTATTTTGTCAAAAAACACTCTAAATATAACAACAAAATGGAGGCTTTCGATCGTCATATTCTTGAGGAGTATTTTTTGACATCCAGCCACAAACACTGAAAGAATAATAAACTAAAATGCTCATGACATCTAAGAAGCACCACCATCCTCATGTTAATTTGTTGAATAAAGGAGAAAATAAAAAGTGTACTCAATCAAGCTAACAAAAAAAAAATGAGAACAAAATAGAGACTTGTGGTCATCAATGGGGGGGATAAGAAACTATATAGACTCATTCTCTATTTAAAAAAAAATATTTTTATACATTTTAGAATAATAATGTCATCATCAAAACTCTGCAGTAACACAAATGGAACTATGGGACTTATGTTGTGATAAAAAAAATCCAAAGTAATAATTAAAAAAATTGAGTATTTTAGCATCTTCAAAGTAGACATGCTTTTGCCTAGAATTTCCAGAAATGTATTTGTGGCGTTTTCTCACTGATTCCTTGAGGAATTTCCATGAGATGCTTTTTAAACAGTATCAAAGGAGTTCCCACTGACGCTGGACTCTTATCGGCTGCTTTTCAGGAATATTTCGCTCCGAGTCGTCCGTTTAAAAAAATATTTTTTTGTAAATAAACTGTTAGTTTTCTAATGAAAGTCCCGAACACGTCGGCACGATTATACGTTTGTCTACGACACCAATTTCACACGTTTAATCACACACCTTCAGATCAAAAGATTTTTAACATCATGAGAAACATTTCAGTCGAGCGTCCACAAACTTTTGACCGGCAGCGTGTATTTAAAGGTGCTTTTATTGATGTAGTGTTTTGTCAAAAAAAGGTGAAAAGCCAAAATAAATCAAATAATAAAATAAGAATAAAACAGAGACTTGAGATGATCGTCAGTCGGGACACTGCAACTGTTAGGACTGATAATCCGGGGGTAAAAGATAAGAAAGGAAACAGCAGGAAGATATACTGTAAAATCACTGATATGTTCCAAAAACCTCCCTTTTCACACTCCCCACTGTGATGATGAAGAATAGACACACACAAACACACACACATGCACGCACGCACGCACGCACAAGGATGCTTCAGAAAGCTAACACGTTCTCCGTTTTCTTAATTCCGACTCCTCCCTTCATGCATGTGTTCTTCTTTCTGGTTGTTCTAGATACATCCAGCTGGGACGGAAGGTTACGTACATCATAAACCCTGCTTTAATTCGGCGTCAGATATGCTAGCAGCCAAGTGAGAAAGTGAAGTCTCGGCTCTTGATTTATGTTTGATACGCTGCATTTTTTCCTGCTCATGCTCAGAACAGCTGCAAGGCAAATGAAAGCAGGAGGGAGGGGGGGAGAAAATAGGCATTTCCTCTGCACGGCATATTCTGCTACTGCTACATCCCCCCATCTCTCTCTCTTTCTCTCTCTCTCTCGCCGTCTCTGTCTCTTCCCCCTGAGTTTAATATGTTGGCTCACGTCACCCAAATGCACTGTGCACGCCATAACTCTGCTCCAGCCTCTCCATCTTCCTCCCCGCACCAGGATATTAACTGTGGCATTCCCAAGAAAGATTCCTTCTAATAAAACGACTCGAGTAAATAAATAAACAAATCGGTGAAATATTTATGCAGCGTGCCATGTCGGAAAAGCTTCGCCGGGGAGAGTCTAGTCGAGCCTAGTCGAGCCTAGACGAGACGAGACGAGACGAGACGAGACGAGACGAGCCTCTCCACGGATCGGACTTAACGGTGATATCTTAACCGGCAGAAAAGCTCGAGCCGCTTTCGGCTTTGTCGCATCAGTTTCTGAGAGCGTCGAGCATCACGTGCGTTCGGAGAAAACCCGGGTCACGCTGTTAATAGTGCATGCAGACGTTATACACGTAACACGTGCATATGTGAAGAAAGCCAGCTTGGGCTAGCCATGGCAGGGCTGTGAAGGCGTAAAACACTGGCAGGGACCCTGCTGTTCGAGTGTTGCAGAGCACCAGATGAGTAAGTGATTGAGAGCGCTGGCTGAGTAATAGTCTTCAGCCCAGCAGGAGGGCGCGCTCAGCCAGGCCGCTGAAGTCGCCATTAGGACAAAATCACTCCGATGGAAATGGTCGATTCTGCATGCACCTCTCCATTCTCCCTGCGCTGTGGCTAACGCTCACAGCTGTCAAACCATTGTGCATTACAATAACGCGAAGAGTGCTTCTCTTCGGCTGCCGTTTGATTGCGATATTTATTTGTCGAATTACGTCGATTATTATGTATGCGCCTGGCTGAAAAAGCAAGAGAAAATGGCAGCGAGCGAGGAAGAAAGCAGACATACTAAAGTTAATGGCAGCGCTGGGAGCAGAACGGCTAGCGGTACAAAGCTAATGTCAGAGCCAGGCGAGCATAAGCGAGAGAGAGAGAGAGAGAGAGAGAGAGAGGTCATAAAATTATGCAGACCTGCATCTTTTAGTCATCACCCTGCCATCTGAACCCAACTTTGTGTACACAATCACCTAAATGTGTTAGAGTCGTAATCACAAACATCACAACACGGCCAGGCTTTCAAGCCCGCGCAACATCCAGACATCATCAAGCATGTTTCTACCAGTACACTGTGCAAAACAATAACAACCCAGAGAAAATTTCACAAGAGTCATCTCTGGAATCTATGAATTTGATATTTACGATATCAGATCCTTCACGTATCTACGGTACACGGCACAGATTATTCAGCGTGTTCGCAGATGCTCAAATCAAGTTTCGTTAACAATAGCATTAGTAAATGTTGCAAAAAACAGTAAGTTAATTTTGCTAATAATCGTCAAACGCCTCCCAGGAAAATCGCTAGTTTCTTCGTACAAATATCCATGGAGGATTTCACAAGTTTAAAAACATACGTTATTTCTTTGAGTAGTTTATTCTAAATATGTGTCGTTGCTCATAGGATGCATAGGGTTAAACCTAGCATTAGAACTAGCAACGTAGGTTCATACATTGTAGCCATCGTAGCTTCTTGCAATGATCAACTCCTAAAACCTGAGAAGTCCAGCAGCATTTTGTTCCTGGAACTTACTCGATTCAGCCGATCAAGAACCGGATATTTTCTTCTGAGGTTTGGGATCGTTAGGAGGTCACGTTCTTCCTCACTATTAGCATTTTTTCATTATCGTTAGTCTTATGTCCTTGTGTCCTACATTGCTAATAATAAACACACTCTTTCTCTCTCTCTCAGCTCCTCTTTTTCCTCGTTGCTCTTAAAGACTGTGTGTATCTCTTCCTCTCCACCCGACATGACGGAGATGAGGGACAAGGAGGGCAAACAGGGCAGGGCTGTGAGAGGAGCTAATGAAGGGCATGTTGATGGTGTCCAGGCGCCGTGAAGGCCATGATCTCAGTATGTAGCCCACACTGAGGGACTGAACGGTCACTACGTTGAGCCGCCTACACGTTCCAGCAGCCAGTTATACTGTACAAAGCCTGTGCGTCACACACCATCGCCTTTATCTCCAAAATAAACAGACCAGCAAACACAACTCAGGAGTGTTGTAGAGTATCTACTAATGATTTTTGAATCCTAATCGTGGCTCCTCAGTTGGTTCTTCGGTTCATTAGAAAGAATCACAATCGAGTTGAGGTAAGCTTAGCAAAATAACAGTAATCATCATTTTGGTCATTATCGTGTCTTATGGAGGATGAATGGAGGGAATTTACAATCACAGAGAAATATGTTTACAAATGACAAATGTATTTTTCTTTCTAATCAAACACCAGTCGATTGATAAACCTCCGGGTATGAAAAAGAACGGTTTACTGTGCAGCGCTTTTGTCCTCGCTAATGATTTCGACCGCTTGTTCATTAATAATTTTGACTGAGGTGAGTCTCGGAGGCAATCGATAGCCTGATCATACTTTAGTCTCAACCTTGACTTGAAACCGAGCGCTGAGAGCGAGGACTAACAGCTTCTCTTCTGTTTGGACATCAATACCACAGAGTGCCTCTATTCGAAGCGTGAGAGACAGATCACGGGGCAAATACAATACAATCCCACTTAATTATCTCGCATGGATTATTAGCGTTATTAGTAAATGGAACGCAAAAATATCATCCCACCATACTCTTCGTGGGCGATCTTTCCAAAGCGTTTTTTGCGCGCCGACGGACTCTGGAGAATTCAATTACTATGCTGTGTTCTATAACAGAGAATAACGATGGGATCCATTTGCACCGGCTGCCTCCATCTTTGATTAACATAATTAAAAGACTGACTGAAAAGGCCATTATTAGCACCCTAAAAGCATGGCGAAACACTCGCGCTGTAATCCAAGATCTTTCAGTCGCTCAGACTCCGATTGATTGGGCTGTAACTGAGAACTTGTTTATGGCACACGAGGCAATACTTAGCAGAAATGTTGACGTTAACCCGCTATAATTGTCGTACTGATGAGCATCGGAGTCTGATGTCGATTCCAGCGAGTGGAACCGATGAGAGAACGTTCGACCACGATCAGTCATCATCCAGCACTGTATTCCTGCGTCGCCACACTCAAACACCCGAATCATCGCATTTCCTGTATGTTAATAAGAACATCGTACGTTTAGGTGAATCAGGACGCTAAAGCGCACTTTCCGAATCACCCGTGCAAGCTGTTTTCGATTGGCTCCTGACCTTCCGGAACATTCCGGAGAATCTGCAGCCCCTCCGCTGATTACACTTCCATGAGACCGTAAATTAAACAAACAGGATTCATATCTGTGCCGTAATTTTACAGGAATCCACATTTCAGAGACACCTCGGCTCTGTAGCGCCGACGATCCATCACGCCGTAGCGGAGGAGTCGTTCTGCGGTGTGCGCCGACATGTGCACCGCTTATGTGGTATTTTCCACTAATACATTTCCATTATGAGGTAATGGGCCTAATCGGCATTGTGCTGCATAGTTTGCACAGAGCGATGTTGTGCTTGGCTTTTTTAACCTCCCGACTGTCGAGGATAAAACTTTAGCGTTCGTGATGGAGGCTCCTTTTGGCTAATCGCTACGACGGAGCCGCTCATAAATCCAGCATCTTCTGGGAGAACCTTCTGAGCTACTTGATTATTTTCGCGAAAGACGGCAGTTTTTCTGGAATCGGGGATGAAAAATTTGTAGCGTTTTTAATGCCTTCAAATCCAATTTGTGCAATGCAGTCTGTATGAAACATTTTGCGATAATATGTAATAGGTGAAAAAAATGAATATAAGGATTTTAAAAAAAAAAAAAAAGGTGGTTATATCCTACAGATTCATCATGTACTGTTCATGAAGAAAACAAATGAAGCACTTAAGGCAAGACCCTGGCATTATAGAGCTGGTAGGAGTTAAATCAATAGAAATAAGACACTACACACAGATACTTTAACTGAGACATGGAAAGGGAAGGAAATAAATGAGTGTGGTAAAACAAAGGCAGAACACAGTCTGCGCTGTGAAGTCTGTGACTCGCGTGCTGTGATAAAGGAGTGTTTGAGACGCAAATCATTCAATTTAAAGCTCCACGCAACACTGTTTTGTACGTTTTGTAAGTTTATTCGTTGTCCTTTTCCCACAGATCGAGGTCACATGGAAAGTGCACATTCCAGTGTGACTAATGTAATGTAATCTCTGCATCTGTGTTTCTGTAAACAGCAAATCATGAATTGGAAGTTCTGTTTAATAATAATGATTCTCTTTGTCTTACCTTCTCCTCTGGGCTTTCTAATAGGAGGGGCCTGCAAATAGGAAGCCGGATAGATAAATACCATCCTGAGGGGGCGGAGTTAAAGTGAGAATGTGTTTGGCTTGAGTGCACGTGTTTTTAAATGGAAGAAATGGTCGTAATATCCATGTTAATCTTAGAATATCCAGTTTGTAATTGACAGAAAGTTGTTATTGGAGGGTTTGGATGTAGGGGGAGGAGCCTCATATATAAAGAGAGTCCAAATGTTTGGTGAAGGGGGGGAAAAAAAGAATGGTGTTTGTTGGGCCTGTAGCTAACTTTTTGCTTTATTGGGGTTTTTTTTTCCTTTTGTAATTTTTTAAATTTTTTATCCGATGTTGGATGACCATGGACCCTGTTACACCTTCTTGTTTTTTTGGAGCATGTCTACCCAGAAATTAAAGCCAATTCAAGAGACTTCGGAGTTTTTGCCACTGTCAAGACCTCCTTACAACAATTGGTGTCAGAAGCAGTATGGAAGTCTCCGTGGAATAACTGGCAGTAGATGAGGAAAACCGGAAGCTGCCTGCTAAAGAGCATGCTTGTCCTCACCGAATTACCAGAGCACATCCTGTTTTGTTCTGTTTGAGGGAGACGAGGATACAGTGGAAGCCCAGGTTGGTGATTTGGAGCTGGGGGGCGGCTGCACATGAGGAAGCCATTTCAAACGGGTTTTTAGCAAGCAGTGAATATTCAGTGAAGATGTTGAGACTGAACCTGTGGTAAGGCCCAAGACTGGGAAAGCTAGTACTGCTTGAGATGGTACAGACAATTTGTGGTGGGATGGGAGTTTTTGATGGAAATGCGATATTTTATGCGACAACAATAAAGAAATGAGAAGATTTTGTTTGAAGAATTGCATGATTTAAAGGCCACCATTTGTTAAAAACCTAGAAATGAATGGGGATTTGAAGAACAAGTGAGCTAACATACTCGCCACCCCTTACCTACACCAAGGACTTTTCCACCACAATTAAGAGGTATGATGTCACATTCAGCCCAAGCTCATCCTGTTGACGGTGTACAAGCAATAACTCAATCGCTGGCTGTAGCTTATATAGATGATATAGATGATATCATGAACCACGAATCCATGAATCCGTGCAGATAAACGCTAGCTTTATATTCCAGAAGTAATTCTGGTTCATAAATGCTAATTAACTGTCGGTTCATCTCTTTAGCCCTAGTTGGTTGCTCAGTAACCATGAACAGCAATAATTTATGATCAGAAGAATTAAATAAAAGCTTAAATAATGGCTCGCTCAAATTTAGGTTTTCAAAGGACCACCCTTTGAAGCTCGAACCAGTTACGCCGTTGGTCACCGATCCAAATTCGGCTGGGACTTGACACTAAGTTTCTCTTACGGATTTTATTCACATCATCTGCCACATGAGACCGTTAAAGCTATCGAGCGAGGAGCTTAGATATACCAGGGAAATGCCCTCCAACGCCAAACCCAGACACTTCTGATGGCCGGTGCAGAAGCGTGAGCCGAGGAGACGGGAGCTCGATTGTATATAGACTACTTTTAACCCCTCTCTCCTGCTATAATCTCTCCCGGGGTATCAAAGGGGAGCATCATCTCCAGCAGCAACACAGCACCCAAATCCCGCTAGACAGCCTGGGCTTTGTAGGTAGGCTTTCTCCTTCATCCACAGCCTTTGTCATACACACACACATGCACACCTTCTACTGAGCTGTCTCTTCGGGGGTTAAGTTCCACGCTCCTGGTTCCTGGCTCTCAGTGTTCACATCTGAGCTCCTGAGACTTTATCCAGCTTCATCTTCTTCGTGGGTCTCGACATTTTCCGGCCCTATTTAACCCAGCATGGGCTTTATCATATTTTGCTCATCGCAAAGCTGCTGGAGATGCCACGAGATGGATGTTCTCTCTCCATTCCCGAGATCTCTTTTAGATGTCCAGATCCTCCAGATCTCTTTAAACCTCCGACACTGGACCACCTGTAGCGGTTCAGGCCAAACGATGGCCCGTGATTAAGATGTCAGGATTTATTAAGTTTAAGAAGAAGCAACGTTTTTCCTCGGGATAACCTGTGAAGTCAGCCTCAGACACACCTTCCTGAGTAGAGGCCCTGACCTCGGGCGCTATAAGCTAAACGCTATAAGCACACCCTCAGATAATGAACTTGTCCCAATTTGTCAAAGCTGTGGCTTTAATCAAACAGCTAGCCGCGAGAAAGTCGCACGCCGAGGCGCTTGCTAGCCGCAGCATCTGGCAAACAGATCAAACAGAAATAACTGTTAAAAAAAAAAAACACGGCGTAATGAGAACGTTATAAAACACTTAATTAGCAAAGCATAGTAATTGCAAGCGCGTGGGGAAAAGATATGAAAACAAACGAGGCAAACAGGCCGTCGATGGCGTGCGTTTTGATCGGAGGAAAACATTCCGCGTGCTGTGTTTCGTTTCATATCGAAAACGAAGTAAATCTTTACATTTAATGATGGAGCCATGTCCTAGTAAACCCCATGCATGCGTTATTGATTTTTCCATCTCTCCATAGTATATGCCTTCTATTTCCACGGTGTTCATTATCTCGCGTTAGGTATTACTGGAGTAGATAAGATCCCCTCCTCCTCCTCCTCCTCCTGTCCCTCTCTCTTTATCTATCTATCTCTATATTCCTTTTCTAGATGAAACAATAAAGCCCAAAACCCACACGTTGTCTCATGACACCAGGGTGTGCAATCAATGCCCTTTATATTAGACTTACACAGGTTACCTGTCAATGAGTGCCATGTTTAGACACCCTTGCTGTAATTGTTTTAATATACACACACCACACAGATGTGCACCTTGTTGTGCGTAAAGGTGTGGTGTATATGCTGTACACATGCATCTCTGCTCGCTCCAGTGATCCCAGCTCTCATCAGAGTCCAGCTCGGAAATCATTGCAGCGGCTATAAACGCTTCATATTCCTATTTATTGCCTCCCAGACGCTCCTGCCTTATTGGGGCAACCCTCACGAATACAGCAGGGAATGAGGCAACAAAAAAATAATTCTGGGGGATGGGGGCCAGAGAGAGAGAGAGAGAGAGAGAGAGAGACCGAGAGAGTGTGGATGTCTGATGATAATACTGCATTGTTCGGATAAAGGATCTACAGTTAGACAGGTAATGTGTCCTAAAAAGAGGTCAAATTTAATCATAATTAAATCATCTCACTATCATATCAGTGGAGAGGCAAATATGAAATGTGTAACTAGTTAAAACGGATTGTTTCTGTCGAGACATAGATATTTTATTCATGAGCGTGGCCGTGGTTGGGGATTAGGCCAGGCTGGAGATCAGCAGATATCTCTCAAAAGATGACAGGTCAGTGACTGATACCACATTAAATACGTGGGATGGAAATGAGGCAGACCAAGCAGCGTTTGAATTAACGGAGAAAGACGTTCCATTCGGAAGTTTGTTCAGGAAACAATGAAGAGACTCGAGCGTCGAAAACTTGCGGAACATCGCAGCAAGGTCGGGGTGTTACAATCTCACGGCTCGTCACGGGATATGATCTTTATAATGAGGATGTGATAAATACTGGCCGCATACGGAAATGTCGCACTGGATCCAAAAGTGAATAATAAAATACAGAGGAGGTTTAAAAGGATGTAGTGTTTGATGGGAGTTTTAGGTACGTTTTTGAGTTCTTAGCCCAGGTACATGTACATGTTATGGTCATGTGACCTACTATACATTAAGTGCAAAAATTGCTTATTGCATTAATATACCGCATAATCGTGAAGACTCTTCCATCTCTGTGATTTATCCATAAATCGCTTGTCCTGTGTGAATCGATCGTGATTATGAGCGTTATTTAAAAGACATAAGAGATGGCATGCAATCTTTTGGTTTCCTTTGAGATTTTGTTATATATTACAGAAGAGATGTTTGTACGAAGATTTGATCGTGAATTTTTCCTTTCATTTTTTTCGCCACATTCGTGTATGTGTGTTTTTAAATAGTTGACTACTTCCATGATATTTTTAGACCAGGTTATTACACCTTGGATATTTCAAACCTTAACAACAGCCAGGCAAAACCTCCGCTAGCTCACCTTGCTCACATCTCATCTCTCTCAGATCAGGATGAGACGTTTCTCCCTCTAATAGTTTCGAGGGCTGGAATGAAAAGCGTGCTAGTCTGCAAAAATAACAGTAAGGATGAGTAAATTAGAGAAAGGAAATGATGATGAAGCAGACGATGAGAAGCATCGTCTGCCAGCTGGATTCTTATTTATTTATTTATTTATTTATTTATACATTTTATTCTCATTAACAATCTCTGTGGTGCTGGTGGGCTGAATGGGCATTCACGCTGGAAGGAGATTGATGTGCTCAATCACTGAATTTATCCAGCAACGTTTACAATATGATCCCGGTGCCGGGCTCCTCTTGGCCGCATCACGTTGAGAAAAGGCAGGCTGGGTAATTTGTTCTGATGTAGTAAATAACTGGCCATAATGAAACTCGCCCTGATGTATTCGGAAAAGGCCTGATTGATGCAGGAAGAACTCGGAGCGCCCATTTAGCATGCACAAACCCCAAGCACTCGCCAGAGCCGCAGAGCAGTCCCTCTGACAGCTGCCGCGGCTGCACACAATCTTAAAGCAGTTATGAATTACTGCTGACCCCCCCCCCTCGCCCCCGTATCCTCCTGCCCCCACGACGCTGGCGCTCTAGACGCGAGCATATTGAAAGTCATCAGTCTGTGGCGGTCATTCTTTTTAGCATGATGTGCTATAAGGCATGGTGGTTGGGGGAGGATTAGTTGCAATCACTGGAAAAATAGAAGCCGTTGGGGGGGGGGGGGGGGGGTGTTGGGGGTTCGGCGACAACAAAACCCGCCAAGTGCACCAGCATGATATTTTCAGCGCACACTCAAGCAGGTCCTATAAATGAGGATAAAAGCCTCGGCTGCAGCAGATAGATAATGCCTGTATTTTTATTTATTTATTTTTATTCTTTCCATGCAACGTATATTCCAAGAGAATCCGCAATGGTACTGGATAATATGCCGGATACTTTGGCCAGCTGTGAGGCCGTTATTGTTTTTTTTTTTTTTTTTTGCGCTGCTGCATTGAAACTGCTGCTATTCTTCTCCGGGCATCAATTAACAGGCATCAGCTGAACAGCATGACGTTCTGAAGTCAGATACACATCCCACGTTCTGGTCAAACCAGTCCTTGTTTTTTTTTATATTTATTTCCATTCTAATCCGAGCCATTATATATAATTGTACTCCTCTGCCTCTCTATAAGAAATTATACAGTGAGCATCAAGTGCTTCGTCTTACACAAAAGTGTTTCCACTCAGCCGTATAAACACAGCTGTGCATTTATAGGTGGTTAATCCTGAAGCGAAATGGCATTATGGTAATGGATTTTTTTCAATCAAAACTGCATACCCTGACACCATATATAAGCGTATGCAAAGTTCAGTGACGGTAGGACACCTAATCAGGGCTGTTCATTAAAGCGCTGGCTTTAGGTTACGCTGGACAGGTCTTCTATTAGCCGCGCTGACCGTGATGGGATGGAATGGGGTGGGGAGGGGTGGGGAGGGGTGGGGTGGCGTGGAGGGGTGGGGGGGACAGTGAAAAGGTTAGGAAGATGAAAGCTAGGATACTCTTCACTCATGTAGCCCTTCCACGTCTCTTCAATAATTAACCTATTGGCTTTGCTTTGGCCTTTTTAGACCTTTGAAATGCATATCAAACATCTACAATCCCTTCCAAAACCCTCTGTACTTATATACAGTTTGTCTATGCTAATGTCAGGGGAAAATAAACAAAGCAAATGGAGCAAGAAGGTTACAGCAGTCACAATAATCTCATGTAAATGGGTAAGACTAACAGTAATGAGATACTGAACGACGAAGAGTCGTCTGCACATGTTTGTGTTAAATAGTAAAACATCGCTCCACATTCAAAATCTTTAAAAAAAATAAATAAATAAAAAATGAAAATTTCATGCTAGTTGCACAAAGAGAGCTAACAGCCAGAGAGAAGTTTTTTTTTAAATAAAAGAATTAATGCTACCAGGATGCTAATGTCCTTTCCCTTTCAGTGAGTTGGCTTTTTTGCTGGATGAATGGTATTTATGTTTGGTCTGTGTCTGAAAACACAGACAAGCCTAGTTCTCAGGTCCCTCCCATATCGTTGAAGCAAGGTGTTCAAAATGAGAAATGCTACTGCTAAACATTCAAAATCTTGTTTCACGCTAGTTGCACCAACATGATCGTTACTTAACAACAGAATTAGAAAGAAGCGAAAGTAATCACTATCAGAGGTCCTGTGTCCTTTCCCCTTCAGTGAATTTTTTTTATTGGTCTGCACCTGAATAAGCAGAAGTGTGTGCTCCCGTATTGCTGTAGTAACGAGTCAAAAATCTTAAACGCGACGGCTAATGCGTACGTTAACGCCTCTGTAGCTGTGTATTCACTTCCTTCGCTAGTCAGTCCTAAAACGAGTTACGTCATCCAGTAACTCGGACCTTTTTACCATTGTCAGGGTCATTCTATCTAATCTGGTGTGATGCAGTTCTTCACTTCATATCTCCTCCTTCTGTAAATGAGAGGTAACTAGTCCATGTTGCTGCCTCTTCGTATTCATATTTTAGCGGAGAACGGACAGCGGATCGCAGACTGCAGACTCGGAGATGGGAAATGGAGAATGACAACACGAGAGGAAGTCAGCATCTGCAGTCTGGCATGATTGTCGGGGTCCAGTCGGAGACAATCACGTAATGTATCATTCATATTGCTGCAGTGCTGCTGTTGCAGCCCTCATTCTCTCCAAACTCCTCACTCGCCTGTGAATACCAAGCCGGCGAACACTCGCCATCGTCACACACCGATCCCATCACTCTCGCGACACCGCTGTCTCCCAATTTGTCACCTAGTGAGCGTGTTTCTGTCTGACTGACACACACAAACACACATTCAGGCACTTATAGTCAACTGCAATGGCGAGTACGGCTTCACGTTAACGGATTTTTGCAGAGGATGTAGCAGGGTATAAATGTATTCGGATAAAAAAACAAAAACAAACATGTTTTCTGTAATCAGCCTTGAGATTTTATATATATATATATATATATATATATATATATATATACACATATTATTATTTATTTATTATTGATTCCAAATTTTCCACAAACCAAGTATCATTTTGAATGAATCGATCAGTATTTTTGTGTAATCATGAGGTGTTCTTTACCCCCCCCCCCCCCTTTCTAAATAGACAAAAAATGTTCCTTCAGTTTAAAACCTAATCACTGGTGACTATTAAAGCAAGGTGCGAGAGATATTGCCTGAGCTCTGGGTTGATTATCATTCTGAATGAAAAAAGTGCTTGGTGCTGTCCCATGGGGCAAGGAGTCATTCTTCAAGGTGACGCATCTCACCAGAGGAATACATTTGCGAATTGCAATTGAAAGAAGTCAAACATACACTGATTTCCAGGACCGAGAAGGACCTATGTATATTTTTGCACGAGTCTCTTTATCCGAGGAGGCCAAATGTGTACGTGGAGGGCTCAATTTCTGTTTACGACAGAAATATTTTCAACAGAAAGTCCACATAAAAGGACTGGACTTTTCTGAAATGGGTCATAGGTAGGAGGAAGCTTTAGGAAGAAGAAAGAAGAAAAAAAAAAGGAGATGGGTCACGTTTGAAATTAACAACTCAGCTGAAATCTCATTTCGAAGCAGGAAATGTGATAGACATGCTAAACTTCAGCTAGGTTCAGGGTTAGAAGAGAGAATCCTATTTGAATCCTATTTCAGTCCACGGCAAGGCTCCGGCAGAGAGAAATTGGCAAATCATACAGTAATCACCTTATCCATCATGGTAATCCTGCAGATACACACAGGGCTTTGGGCTGCGAGATCCTTTTCCTCATTTTCGAGAAGAACATGAAGTCATTCACTCTCATGCAGCTCAAGTATTCATTATAGGCTTCTCTTTTATTCTTCTGCAGAAGATCTGCGATCTGAGAAAGGGCTGACGTGATTAAGTGTAGGTCTTCGTTTTCCCAAAAGCACATCTGGGTGATTCCAAGATTACATACAACCCTAACAAACCATGAATGTGACCATTCAAAATGTTTCAGATAACATCATCTGAGCTTCTTTTTGCGAAGAGTCGACGTTTTGCTCCTCGAAGAGCAGCGGAGAAACGCATAGCAATTAACATATCTTCAAAAATGCATACAAAACTAACATCCCTGCTAATGCTAATGGAATGAGGACATTGATTATGGACGTTCTAGCAATTTACTTTAAATGATTATTATTTTTTTAAATTAATAATTTACTTTTGGTCTATAATTTAGGTAACAGGGGTGTATTTTCAATGTATCACAATATCGTTGAAAATAAAGAAAAAAAAAGAAGAAGAAAAAGAAGAATGATAAGCACTTTTCTTCTTCTTATAATCTTCAGGAAATTCAGATGGCAGAACTTCCTGTTGGACCACGTGGAACATTCCAAATATTTCACGTGAGCTTTTCATAACTGTTGTTGGACAAGATGTGTTTCGTACACGGGATGTTAAATGAATTCCAAGGGGAAGTGTACTAAGAATAGTGGAGTTATAGCTGGGGAAAGAGTCGTACGTGCAGTCAGGACTTGAACTGAGAGAGATGATCGTATCCATCTCAAGCGCTTTTTCTTTTATCACCGTGAAGAAATAAGCTTTGCTGGAAGAAGCTCTTCTCACCACACACATCAGCGGAATTCAGTCGAGGGGCCAGGTCCAACCACAACCTCCCTCACACCCTGGTGGGTCACCTTTCAGAACATTCTGGGACTCCCTACGTGGATAATCACATTCTTCCAAGCCAAACCGGGCTTAGCAGCGAGCCCTAGTCCGTTCCCCGATCAACCCCCACCCCCACCCCCCCACAACACACACACACACTCCCCAAATCTGGCTGAGAACACGGTTCAGAAAATAAGCGAGAGGCCAGCTGAGTTTGCAGCTTGCTGCATTAATGTGTCATAAATAATGGCAGTGGGTGGAATCGCAATCAAGTCAAGCATCTTTCACATCCCCTCCCTGTCAAGCTTGGAATCAGATTCTTGCACAAATGTAACCGCTAAATCCATCACGTCCAATCATAAGGATCAGATATTGGATGGTGGTTGGTTGGGTGTTTGTGCTGGGGGGAAAAAAAGGAAATAAAAGGGCAGCATATTTATTTATTTATTTTATTCTGACGCTCCTCTTACAAATGATGAAATTATTGCCGAACGTCCATTACCTAAAATAAGGACTGAACGGACTAAAACAAAAATTTAATTCGAGACTAAAACAAAAGGGCAATTCTCTTCTCAAACAGATTGGAACTGACACGGAGAAAATGGATCTGTGTTAATATTTAGAAGTGCAAGAAAACATATTTAACTTCATCAGATAATCTAGCACAAAACAGCAAAACATGAAAAATCAATAGATAAAATGGGGTAATGCTTTTCTGGGTCACATCTGAATATATCTTTTAGAAATATTGATTTGTTTCTTTGTGTGTGTGTGTGTGTGTGTGTGTGGGTTCCTGCTTCGGACCATACCTCGTAATTAACGCGGGGGGGGGGGACTATTACATATGTGGCTGGTTTTATTGGCTGAATAAAATGAAGTAGCGCTATGATAAAGAGGGGGAGGAGTCTTTCATAAGTAAGATTTATAATCTGACTCTTGGAATCAAGTAAATTAATTTTGCGATATTAAACTCAACCTTTAACCCACTCTGCTTCTGATTGCCATCCTGCCCAGACAGACAAAGGATTCGTTGGTGGAGGGGTTGGGTGTGTGTGTGTGGGGGGTAAGAAAGAAAAAAAAAAGAGAAGAAAAAAAAAGATTGAGAAATTGATGGTATTTCTCCTGTGCGCTCACTACTGCACTGCACATATCTGTCACCTCCATACATGATTTTTCAATTATTTCAGCCCGTGCAGGTGTATGAGGCAGAGTCCGAGAGAGAGAGAGAGAGAGAGACAGAGGGCAAGAATGAGAGAGAGAGTTCCAGATGAGCTAATGTTAGCACACATACATCTCTTCTTTAAATATTCCACAGTGTGAAGCGAAGGTTTCATCAAGTCTGCCATCACATCATGCATTGCCTCTAAAAGATCTTCCACCTTCCATATCACAGACCTTCAAAAATGGCCGACAGCATATAAATACGACAGCACCGGTTTAATATTCACCATAAAGCATTGAAGCCAGGCCACTTGCTTGTGTGCATTCTTTACCTTTCTAGTGCACTCTGCTAGGCCAGTGCTTCACACACACACACACACACGGGCAGAATAAAGGTTAGGTTACATAGACACGAGAGCTCACTCCAATACGGTCCTCTGAAGTTGACAAAGATGGAAACGGTGCTTGAAATTCAGAGGATTTTCCAAAACCTTCGAGCTTTCAATAATTCATTTCGGATCTGTAAGAGGAAAAAGAAAGCGCACGAGGGGTGGTGGAGTGGGGGTGGGGGTGGGGGGGGGGGGGCAGGGAGTGGGGAACCTAGGAATTGGTCCGAGAGCCGTGAGGTGTTTGAGCCACTACCTCCACTCCATTAAGCAGAACCAGAGCCGGCAATAAATAGCTCATTACTTGGTCGAGCAGGTTATGCTAGAGCTCGAGCTCGGACTTGATCGTCAGCCAACCAGGAAGCCCTGAGTCTGAGTTTTTAATTACAAAGAGTCTTTTCGTGGAGAAGTGATGCTCATCACAGTAAATAACACAAGCCATTGACGTGCAGTACAGAGCTTCGTTTATAATTACTGATGCACATGCGCTTCCTAGAGCTATCGTCACACCAGATTACGAGTTTAGGCTTTTCCAATATACCGAGAGGCGCGTATTAGCCACGACTAGGCCGACGGTCCGAAGGGGATTCAAGCAGATGTCTGAGTAAATACAAATAATTTTTTTTAAATAATACAAATTACCTTGACCTTTTTCATCACGTGATAGGATGTAAGATATCTAAGCCTTCATATATATGTATATGTATGTATATGTACATGTATGTGTGTGTGTATATATATATATATATATATGTATGTATATATATATATATATATATATATATATATATATATATATATATATATATATATATATATATATACTTTCAGAAAGATCTGTACTAATTAAATGCACAGTGGTTGATTTTAGTCGTACTAATGAATGTATAAGAACAGGTAGGAACCCTACAGTAACTCCGCCCCCAACTCTAACCTAAACCTGTGTAACTTTTCTTTGTACCTGAAGCATGTGAATAGCAAAGTTCAATAGTTCATACACTTAAGGATCGGGCTGAACATGTAAGTATGCTATTTAACATGAATTAGACTATAATTCTTTCCTATTTTACTTCATAAGATGTTTAAAATCAATAACCTTCAGAAAGATCTGTACAGATTCCAGTGCACAATGGCGACACGGTTTCATCCAAATAAAGCTGTAAGAAGAGGTACAGATATTAATCCCGCCTCTATCCCTAACCTTAACCTTTGTAAAGCTGAGTTTCATATCTTAGGGATCGTTCTTAGGTGTTTAATATTTCATTATGCTATTTAACATTAATTAGACTTATTTTATTGTTTCTACTTTATTTAGATAAGAAGAATCGATAAGCATCAGTGACATAAACCTGGTGCTATAAAAGACTGTCTTCAGCTTTGTACAAATAAAGTTGTCAGAAGGCGTACGGACGCTAACTCCGCCCTGACGCTAACCTTAGTAACTTTTCACTAGACTTCAGTCGTGTGCATGGCTAAATTGACGAGATGAGTTTATATTCTTAAGGACCCTGTTTAATATTTCAACTGTGTGACGGAACATTAATTAGACTATTATTTTATTTCGTCCCACTGAAAGATGAATAATAACTTCGTCACTATAACACGTCGTATCCAGCGGAAGCCATCTTTGATGCACGTGCATCGAGCATGAGATCGCGTTTACTGACCGACATCGCTGCGAAAGGGCGTGCAAAATGACGTCAAACAATTGCGTTTTCACCGATTCGAGTAGTTTTCCGCAGAAAAAAAACTCAAAAGCTGTAAAATCAAGCATTTCTTGACACAACATTCCCAAAAAATGCCTCAAAATCCTATTGTTTTCACTTTATTCAAAAGATATATTTTTTGCAAACCCAAACGTATTTAGCTATCATCTTATTCCTTCAATCCCTCCAACGTTTGAACCGACCATTACCCAGAATTCACAAAATATCAAGTAGAAATCATTCTGCAGCACTAAGAAGTGACTGACCACAGCTCGGTCTAAGGCCAAACAGCGCTGCACTTTCTACGCCGACCGTAGACTGAACACAAAGCTACAGAACGAGCCAAAATATTGACCGGTTGGCCGGAGCCAATACACATCCCACCAGGCCACTCACTGCAGAGCCTTTTTTTTTTTTTGAAGTGGCTATTAGTGTGAACAGTAAATCAAAGCTTCAAGTCACTTCTTATCTCATCCGTCTGCCCTTCTAGAATATTCATCAATGGTTTTTCTGAAGTGTTTGTAATTTCACATTGGGTTTAAAAAAAAAAAGGAGGAATAAACTCATCCTGGCCTTTAAGGGAAATAATTCCACCTCTTTTTTTTTTTTTTTTATGTGACATGCTCAGTCGATAGCATTCATAATTGATGGCTCTCTGGAACGCTTCAGGCCACATTAAGTTTTATTCCACGCTGTTCGTCAATATCCCTGACCAGGTAGATTTCATTATTGACAAGTGCTGCCCACATTGTGTTGTATAATTAAGTTCAACTTCAAAACTTCAGACTGTTTTTTTTTCTCTTCCCCTCTTCCCCTCCCTCTCACACGGTTCAACAGGAAGTGTTTGAAATGACCGCTTGGTGCTCTTAATTTAAACTGCCGTTTCATTTCTCTCTGTAGGTGTCTATTTTATTGTTAAAGGTCACCCTCATTTGTCCGAGCCAACAAAGGCGGCCCTTAAAGTTGCCGCTGCTTTTTGACAGACAGTGGTCCTGTGTAAGTGATGGCCTTAAGGACAGACATGCCACTGTGCGCTTCTCTCTCTCTCTCTCTCTCTCTCTCTCTCTCCCCCTATCTCCCTTTACCTCTCTCTATACAGCGAGAGAAATAGCAGATAACAAATCATGCCCTGCGCTTCTCCCTCCGGCGTGATTGACGACTTCATGGAGGGCACAACTTTTCAATGTCCTCAGATTAAAAAACGCTCAAACAAATGAGGGCTAAAAATACTACCGGAGGGTACAGGGGAGGGGTAAGAGTAGGTTCCCAGACGTACCTTTAAAAGAAGGAGAAAAAGACAACAAAGAAAGTGAGACGGTGATAACAAAGAAATGTGCTCATTCTTTTAGATCTTTTTTTTTTTCTTCCCCGCCCGATAACACATGTCTTTTGGATACATTGCTAAACCGGCCCCATGATTTAACATTCACAATGACGGAGGCAGGGGGGTGATATACGGCTAGTTATTAAAAAAGTTTGATTTTATAGCTATCACGTGACCTCAGCATATATGACCTCTATTTTCACAAATGGCACAGGTCTCTGTTTTTTAATAGAGTGGTAGTGGGCTTTATATCAGCCGCTCGCCCTCATAAAGCACGCTAATACCTTCACATTTTCAACATGCTTTGAATTTCTCACTTGCTTTTCAGTGATACAGAACAAATAAAGCAAAACGATTCTAATGATGATGATGATGATGATATACAGTATATAAACTCACATAAACAGCCTTTCTAAAACGAGGTCTAGATGGCTGCTGTGAATAATATCTGCAATCTTCGTGTCATATGATTTAATGTCTAAAGAGCTGATAGAATATCTTCTGCAATTCTTTTTTTATTATTTTTTTTAACGTGACTGCTTTGCTTCTATAGGATGCATTAATCACATCCAGGCAGAAAAACATGTAATGCAAGCGTATACTGTATGTGTGTACTAAATGATGTACCTGGATTAACAAACAGCACCCAAAATGCACTACAGATACGTTATACAATTATACATTTACACATGTATAAACAGAACAACAGGACGGTATCCTGAAATCTCTCTCAGAAAATAAAAAAACACGACTCAATGTGCAAAATTCATATGGACGCGGCATTACGAGCTCAAGTCCAGTAATTGAAAATGACAGAGACACACAAAGCATCAATCACGGCTGACCTTTCACAGCTTTATTAGGATGGGCTGAGAGATTTGAGAGAGCTCCACTCTATCACGGCCACGGACTCTGACGCATACGGTCAAATCAAATCTCTCCACGCACTGTCACAAAGGACCGAGCTCATTTAGGGCAAGCAGACACATTTTTGCAGATAAAACCGTTGTGAAAAGAATTATTTTAAAATGAAATATTCTGTATATCTGTATGTCTTTCACCGGTACTCTGTCTTCCATGTTTGTTTTTCCCCACCAGCAGAAGTTTTTAAAAACCAGATACTTCTCATGGGATTCAATCTAAAACGTACACGAAAATCCAAGAAACTGGAGATTCACTGATTTGTTGATTCACTGAGTTGTTCGGAAAAGCAACTTGTCATTACGAGCAATGGTACAGGGTAGGTGTGGACCTCCATCTTTCCGATGATATGATACGCATCTCGACACGTAATATGAATAAGCAAGTTAGACAAGTAACGAGTCGGTACACTTTGATTCACTACTGATCCGATACGATTCGGTTCAGCACGGACACGATTCGATTCGGGTCAGTAATATGATTCGGTTCGGTTATAATGAACATACGTTGTCGTGTCCAGGTTTTGTTACATTTGGATTTCTTTAGATGCTTAATAGAGTCAGTCAGTAGAGTGTTTGAAAAGTACTGATAGTATTATAACATGATTTACCCAGATATTGATATTATTTCGTCGTATTAATGAGACAGAATGTGAAATAGATCCTGAATCCGGAAAGAAACAAAAGTCTGACAAAACTTAAAAAAAAAAAAAAAAAAAAACCACACACACAAAGAAATGCTGTTATTTATTTACTCTGAGTGTTCTAATAGCCATTGTTCTTAGGACTTACTATTCCATTAAATGAAAACACACACACACACACACACACACACACACACACATGTTAGGCTTTAAACAAAGGAACTCAGGGTTCAGGGAAAGTTGGCCTCCTGAAACCTGCACGTCACATATTTCTCTTTCCCAGACGCGGGGTTTATAGGCCGATCCCACTGCTGCACTCTGATGAAACGCTCGGTGCAGGAGCTTCGGCCACGCTAAAGGCACCACATCTGGCCTCGTGTTTAATTTCAGATCAGAGCGGGACAGGAAGCACCTGTCTAGAAGAAACCGTTTGGAGAGAAAAGAAAACAGCGCATATATCCATCTGCTGCAGAAAACGTGTCACAGTTGTCACATTAAAAGCTATGTCAACAAACAGTGTAAAGGCTAAATTGCTTTGGAAAAGCAAGCCTTACAAAACGAACACAAATCTCATTTAGACGAATGCTGTTGCATTTGTCCGATCGCGGCTTGAATGAAATCCATTCTCCTCCATTCATCCACAATTACTGCGCGGTAATGCTTCCAGATGTGGGGCTGTTCCTCCACGACATTAGCAGATTACACGCTCTAATTCTGAAACCCCCCCCCCCCTCCTCCCTCCTCCCTCCCACCCCATCAGACACCTGCAGTAAGGATCCGACGCCCAGCGAGGGCGGACATAATGTGCAGCTGCGCATCATCCGCAGGCATCAAAGACACGCCGGGATACCGCCATCCTGCTGCGGATAGACGGCGTGGAAACGCAGCCCAGGACGAACGTGAACATCGGCTACGGTGTTTCTACTCATATCTACATGTTACACCTAGGCATCACACTCACTGCTCCGCTTTACAGTAAACCTCACGTATTTAAAACTCACGTGAAATGTTGCACGCTGCTTTCTTTCCACGCTCGCAGTCTGACTATAGGAACCTCTAGAAGCATGGTATTACTTGTGTTGGATTTTTCTTCCCACCCACCAGTCAGCTCTCGCCTGTCAGGGAGGGAAAACGCTAACATGTGCGTCCTGTGCGACATGCGAACCCAGCCAACTGGAGAGCTTTCGAATACGATCGGAGTAAACTGCTATCTGCCCTCTTACGCATACGTGAGCTCAAAAACGCCCACGAATGGCTTGGCTAGCGTCTCTGTGATTGACAGGGGAGAGAGATTATGCCCCGCCCACCCAGAGAGCTACAATAAAGATATAGTAAACAATAATGTATTACGTGACACAGAATGTCTGTTACAACTTTTACAACAGTCAGGATAGACCACGTAAATTACATGTATAATTTGTGCATATTTACACACAGATAGAAGTTTTGCATAAAAACATGTAGACACAAAGGCTCTGTGTGGTCTTTTGTTGCACATCTGGACCTGTGTGTGTGTGTGTGTGTGTGTGTGTGTGTGACTGTATGTCAGATGTCCCTTTGCCAAGGTGCCTTAATTTCACCTCTCCGAAGACCCAGAATGTCCAGATGTGCACAGATGCCTTCTGCCCAGAGATTTATTATTACTTTATTTCTTTGTCACCCCATTACTTCTTTTGGCAGATACATAACAGCACATAACATTTCCGTCACATGACGGCACTAGCGCCCTGCAAACCTGAGTGGATTTTATTTGGACTTTGCTAAGCCAAAACCTCCGAGACGGCAACATGCAAGTAAACAAAACGGAGGAATTCATTACAAGTGAACGAGCAGCGTGGAAACTGAGTAAAAACGCATGCGAGTAACACACATCACAGGGAACGCGTAAAGAGAGAGCAAACGACGACTTCGCAATCAGAGATCGCACGACCGTAACGTGGACGATAAAGGTGCAGATGTGAAATAGTTATGGAAAATAAAAGGGGTACGTTTCTTTTTTCCCCAAGGTACAGCGTAAGATTTATGCTCAAAAGCATAACAGTGGTCTTTCAGGTCAAATGATGTACTTTAAGGTGCACCACATTGACTTCCCCGGTGACACATACACAGTAAAAGTGAAAGGACATATCCTCAAGGGTTTGTGTTGATATTCTGAACGGTACCGTTAAGTACCCTTCTTTTTTTTTTTTGTTGAATTTCTAAACAAATGTGAATTCTTAGCAGTCATTTCAGCTGAGTACACGTCAGACATGTCAAGATGCCTTTCTATTTCAAACTGGGGGAACATAAATCACAAATTGAGGACAAAAATAATCCTTCAATCTATTGGGAGGGAGAGCGAGCAAGGGAGAGAGAGAGAGAGAGAGAGAGAGAGAGAGAGAGAGAGAGAGAGAGAGAGAGAGAGACGGGTGATTCATGGCTGGAAAGTCAGAGATGAGTCAGGCTATAGCAGAATTGTATCTCATCATAGCTCAGACGTACATCAGGCATCCGGCATGATTAATACTCAGCAAAGGGGATAAATAAACGCTCTTTCCTCGCCTCATCTCCACACTTGCTGCCTCAAACCCTCCACCCGCTGATCAATAAATTAAGAACTTCTCCTTAAATAGTGCGTTCGTCTGAATTCCCGAATGCTGAGCCCACACTTCCTATGTTCGCCCAGGGGAATCATGGGAGGTGCATATGAGAGAAAAGAGAGTTTTATGTAAAACAGACACCTCGTTATTGGCCAGGGTCTCTCTCTCTCTCTCTCTCTCTCTCTCTCTCTCTCTCTCTCTCTCTCACACACACACACACAGCTGCTCAACACATAGACTTTCCACACACTGGAGGTTTTCTTTTTTCTGAATTCATCCTTTAAAATTCTGCATATATTTTCACTTCATGGGTCCAGATGTTTGTACTAAGCGGTTTGTGCGCTTCTTATGCTCATACATGAGCTTTCTAGTTCAGATTGAGTGAAAATTGTGCAAATTCGCCACTATAAAGTGAATAAACCGACTAAACTTTAGGTCATTATCAGCAGTCAGATTTTAGATCTTCAAGCAGAAAGACCTGTAGAGATTTTTAATGAACATACTTCAATATTAGTCTATAAATGTATCAATCTTTTGCTTTATTGTCCTAAACATTTCAAAGACACGACACGTTTATACAAATGGTTATTACATTATTAGACATTGTTTATTACTTGTTTTTCGAGTCATTGAAGTGTGAGATGAAACCCACCCCACTCAAACAGGCGTGTGACTATACTATTATAACTGAACAGTAAACACAATATCATTCATCAGTCCCTACAGGAGTTCACGGCGTTTTTCAAATTTGTGATGCCCAGAATGCTCGAATCGGTTCGAATAGTTCTGCGCTCTCTTTTGCAGTGATGTTTGTTGCAAAACGAAACTCTTTAGCTGTACTCGTGTTGGATGCACGTGAATCGAAGACGGCTTCGGCCGACGTCACGATGACGTCAAGTAATGTGTCTTGGCCCGAATCTGTGTTGGTAATTTAGAAAAATCTCAAGCTTCTCCGAACTCATATCACTGAGTGTGCTCTCATTCCTGCGATCGCAAAACCATGAAATTCTGGGGGCACTGATTAATAATGGTACAAAATCGCCCCCCGGGTCATACTGTACTTCACAGACTCCACTTTGAGAGCCTTGACATTATCTATACATCATATATAAACATATACATCATATATATATATATATATATATATATATATATATATATATATATATATATATATATAACCAAATGTGTATTTAAAAATATAAGACCATTTTAGGACCTTTTGTCACACAAATCTGGAAACTCTGGTTCCAGCACGTGCATCTGGAAGACATACATAAATCCTAACCAACAGCGTTGTGAAATCTCTGATTTTCCGTATGTTATAGTTCTAGAAGCTGCGGAGGAAAATTAAATGAAAAGCAGTTATGTAAGAATATATATCAAAACTAATCAGTAATCGAATGCCGTAGCCGCCGTTATAATGCCCTCTGCATTGTTTACTTGGTCATTCAGTATATAACACATTATCTTTGAGACTCCGTTGCATTTCCTCGACATCTCTGTGATTTCCGCCGCTTCACGTCGACTTTTTAACCACCGTTTAACCGTTCCTTGTCTGATGAGTACTACAACCTGGACCGGACTTCATTTTCAGAGCACATTTTGCGCATCGTGCTGCACCTCCTGACGTACTTTACATACACCTAACCCGGAGTGACCCGAGTGGATGAAGAACTAAGGAAAGGAAGTAAGACATCCACACACGTATAAACATCAGCCTCAGTGGGAGGATTGTGAACTCTGGATCGTGAGATTGATTTTCCTCTTCTCTGTGTGATATCTGCACACCCACCATACAAAAGCTGATGCTTTAATGTAAGAATTTTTTTTATTACACACACACACAATATATATATATATATATATATATATATATATATATATATATATATATATATATATATATATATATATATATAAATAAAAGGCCTTTAAAAACAGAACTACAGGTGGTCAGAGAGGCAACGCATCTCTCAAGGTCGTCCGTCGGAATGACTCCAGGTGTTAGCTACGCTTTTGTCTATTTAAAAAAAAAAAAAAACTGCAGCACTTTAGATAAAGTTTGAAAAGAGTGAGGAAACAGGATAAGGCAAAGTGATAAATACTACTGCCTGTAGTGCGTAATTCTAGCTTATCTACTGTCACCCTGCTGCGTTGCTTTGGAGTACCGTGCCTCATATGTTACGAGGAGGTCGTCTGTTTCAGCTGCCAATCGAGTGAAAAAGCTGTACGTTCTCTCTTTATGGCAAAATGGAGAAATAAAGCAGAAACGCAGCATGAGATATAATACATGAGAGCAAACAGCAGGCTAAGCTACGAAACTAGCAAAGGTTGAAAGGTTCTGCATTTCAAATTCCCATGAGTCACTGTCAGGGTCTCGAGACAGATCTTAAACCTTGATGCAGAGATTGATTTGAAGATTTGACAAATCAGTAGCTACAACGTAAAAACACGTTTCCATGACATCGACTAAGCAATAACGTAAGAACGTCTGTTTTTTGTTTTCCTAACAGTGTCGTAACAGTAGCTGGGTTTGTATTTATATAACTGGATTTTGTAGTCTTTCCTCCCCAAAGTGTTCAAGTGAAAGACAAGCAGACAAACAGCATGATGATGGAGAGGAAAAAATGAAGCACAAAATCCAGCATTTGGAAATAAAACTGGAAAATGTACCAGGTAAATTGACACACACACAAAAAATCAAAGCAATACATTTCTTTATTTAAAAATACGGTAAGAAATGTATTTGTAATAATTGCGTGAGAAAATTATAAGTAAATAATCTGGGACAATAATACATCTGAGTAGTGCATAACAAGCTTTTTTTTTAATTTCATATCACAGAATTTTCTTAATTGGGGAAAAAAACCCCAACAATGTAAGGAGTCTCCAGTGTCAGCACTTGGTAACAGTCAGAGGTAAAGCTGTAATCGAGATAAACTGAGGATAAGTTGTGTTATTTATTTCTTTTTCTATTATTAACTTAAGAAAAAAAGAAAGAAAGAAAGGCTAGGTTAGGTAAGTGAGAACAGGAACTAACTTCAATCATTAAATGCAACTACAAATGCATAAAAAATACCCAGTCTCATTCTTTAATAAAAGAAAAGGGGGGGGGCATCCCGTTGATGATTATTTTCCCATAATGACAACATTGAGTGCTTTATTCGGTGCTTACACACAAGATACTAATCACCATGGTTACTGAATAGAGGACATTCTGCAATATGGTAATAACATGACTCCTTTTATTAGAAAAAAAGACTAAAGGCTTCATCTAAAGGCTGACATTTCTCATAACAAACAAACAAACAAACAAACAAACATGATAACTTGCGATACTAAGAGAAAGTTCGTCGAGACGTTTATGCACAATGATGAACAATGCTGCCCGATTTGCTTACGACCAGAGACCAAAACCTGATAGCATCAGTGCCAGTTTGAAAATGAGGAAGCTTTCGAACAGGAACACAGAAGCACGAGTGTCTGCCAGTTTAAAATTACCAGCGCGAGAGGCCTTTAGAAGAGATCACACCGCTGTACATCTGCAGAGCTGCGTTCGATAAAGGAACGATGCCGCAATCTCATTCTGAAAGCTTACATTAACAACGCGGACAAACGAGCGCATTGACAGAACTAAGCCGTGGATACCCGTAGAGCCGGGCTATGTTAAGGGCACCGTGACATACGCGCTCTACTTTTCAAACAGCCTCTTAGTAAGGTCGTAGAAAATTCCTGAGTAAAGAGTAACTTTTGTGGTTTACAGTTTACGGTTAGGGACACATTCAATGCGCTGTCTCTTTCACAGAACCTGACACTTGAATTAGTTAAATAAATGCAAAAAAAAAAAAAAAAAATGCATAGATGATCCTTCACATGGTCAAAGCCTGAAATTGTTTATAGCATATACAGTTTTGAAAACTACAGGAAGATACGCTAGTTACGGTACGTTCACACTACCGAGCGACAACGGAACAGATGACTGTTTTCGACGGTCTCTGATTTTAGTGTCCGTGGCAAATAACAATAAATAAACAAGTAAATAAATAAATAATGCTTAGAAGAAAGCAGCAGAGATTGTTGTCGCCTCTCGTGAGTCTATGTAGTAGCTAGTACTTTGCTAATCTGCCACAGAAGCTAGCATGTATCTTAAACTCTTAAATCAAGCTTAAATACATTTTTAAGGGGGAAAGTGGTGTATAATAAACCGCGTAAAAAGCTGTTTGCTTTACATTTTGGCTACAACTGTTTCTCATTGAAATGAAATAAAAAACAATAGAACAAAACAAAACACAGGACAGGCCACACCCACAAGAGATAAACCACTGGTGAAACACACTGTATAGATAAATACAGTAGATAGATTTAGGATATATACGAAATACTGATATTTATAAACACTCATGTTATTTTCATATAGAATGATGAAATAGCTGAGGAAGCAAACTGGACAAACGAGATCAATGTAACATGAAATAATAATAATAATAATAATAATAATAATAATAATAATATAGAAGAATAAATGAAAATAAGCTTTGTGTTAAAGCTTGAAGTCTCGGCCTTCCACGCAACATGATACGATGTCGATTCATACAGTAAGGGAACAAGTTGACATTAGACGATATGATAGGATTTAGTGTCCTCCATTGGACATGTGAACAACTCTGGTTCGGTATCTGGAGAAGGCCTACCATTAATTCATGAACGATGATGATGTAGAGAAAGAAATCGACTTGCTAGAATGGCAAATTTTCTACAAAGCAGTTTAAAAAAAATAATCGATTTATCATAAATTACAATAGATACTTTATGAACAACTTTGTGTTTAGCACGTTTGCCTTATACCTCTGGAGTTGGGGGTTCGAACCCTGTCTCCGCCCTGTGAGAGCAGTTTGCATGTTCTCCCTGTCCTTCAGGGGGGGGGGGGGGGGGGTTCCTCTGAGTACTCCGGTTTCCTCCCCCAGTCCAAAGTCAGGTGTTATAGGCTGTCCATGGTGTGTGAATGTGTGTGTGATTGTGTCCTGCGATCTTCTGGCCACCCTGTCCAGGGTGTCCCCCCAACTTTGCACCTGGGATAGTCTCCAGGCACCCTACACCGCTGTGTAGGATAAACGGTATGGAAAATGGATGGATGGATGGATGGATGTTGTGTCGATTAATATAAATCACTGCCTTTAAAATCAATGCATCGATCCAAACTTTCAGATCGTTACACCACTGTAACGGTTAACGAGACACAAACCTGCTTTTACTTTCACTATTAACAGCCCTGAGGATGGCACAAAATCTACAAAAGGGAATAAAAGAGAGAGAGAGAGAGAGCGCCTCTCTCTGCCCCACATTTCTCATACGTCCCTGTTTAATGCCTGATTCGTATTTTCCCATTGAATGTCTTACCCTGTTTTAATCCCAACAATAAAACGATTTTAAATCTCATAACTCGTCTGACATGTTTTAAACCTCACATCATAAACAGTCCTGCTGCATTCAGTCGCTTCGTCCTCGTTGCCTTCCAAAGCAATTCCGGTTTCATAATAAAAGATAACAACAAAACCCTGGTGACGGCTGCTGGCGTATAGCTTCCTTGTGTTTATTTATTTAATTAATCCCCGCCCCGGTCAGTTTTACATCCAAATAACCCGTTTTCAATCTCGTATGCATTTGTACAGGTTGGCGAACAATTGGACAGCGCGTGAATAAATGACAAGGAACATCCCAGACCTGCAATAGCTCTCTACTCTTCACATTTCTGCTATTAAAGAGAGAACGACAAGAAGGTTCCTACGAGTGAATACAGAACAGGACCCTTATCTGTAAAAATCCTTTCTTAGCATATGCCCAGGATTTTCAGTTCCTGCTACAGATGCGTTATTTAAATAAAATAAAAAAAAAAAGGAGAAGAAGAAAAAAAAGAAATAGCATTTTGAACAGATTTTGACGTCATAGCGCCATGATGAAAACATTCTCCTTGACTGCAGAAAAAAATGCTTATAAAATCAGGGATCCTTGACATTATAAACATTTTTATTTAAAAAAAAAAAAATCCCTGTAACTGTAAGCAACACTTAAAAAAATAATATCCATACAGTCAAGAACACACACACACACAAAATAAATAAATAAATACAACGCTTTTAATCGACATTCATATAAAAGCAGAGAAAGTCAAAGATATGAGATACGTTAGAAAACTTTCCTCCGGTCCAATAAAATATCAAACACGTTAACAGCTATTACGTAATGCCATGATGTGAAGAAATGACTCTTGTTAAAAATGCTTTAAGATGAAAAAGACTATAAGAATAAGGATACTGAAGATTTCGGCAACAGGATCTCCTGGGGAATTTGTACGGAATTGAACGAAGACGATGTGCATGGATTTCGTTCCAATTCGATTAAAACTAAGCAGATGCAAGAAAAGGTAACGACGCTAGCCCCGCCCATAACTCCGACCTTACCTGGAAAACGTACAGAGAAATTACACTATATACGTGACAGAGAAATGAAGATATCTTGAAAAAACGAGAATTTATTCAATATTTCTCATTATGGGATTATGATATAACAAATAAGAAGATCACAAAGCCTATTTCAAGCTTAAAATGGTCTTATCCTCCTGGGAGATTGTCTCTGTTTGTTGAAATGAGTAAAATTTTCCGCCAATAGAGCAAATAAGTCAAAACAATGTCTAGAAACAGACTTAATAAACTTAACATCGGTTTGAAACAATCTAATCAAATATTTGATTAAAAAGTTAGTTGAATTTGATATATACAGGAAAAAATTGCACACGTTCTGACCAATCAGATTCGAGAATTCAACCGTGCTTCAACTGTTCAAATGAATAAACATTATTTATTTATTTTACACGGATGAATCTGATTGGCTGCTTAAACCTCTAGTTTACAGATACACAGCGTGCAATCATGGGATCGGTGAGAGAACATTATTCTATTGGTAGACCATTTTGCTTATTTCAAGCATTTATTTCTAGATCTGCCAAAAGAATAAGACAATTATATAAAGCTATTAAATATGTCTAGAAACAGGCGTAATGGGCTTCTTTTTTAATATACAATAATCTCACGATGAGAAATATGTCATCACGCTTCCTTTATTCAAGATATCATTTGCTAAGATACTCTTTGTTACAGTCGAGCAACGAAGTATAATTACTCAAGGATTTTCCAGCTTGGCAAATTAAGACGTGCGAACTGTCTGAAGTCATGTTTGGAAGAAATCCAACGATCAGAGTTGATCCTATCCTTCATTCATGCGATCTTTCTTTTCCATAGCTGATATATTTGCTTTAATCCTCTGAGAGAGAGAGAGAGAGAGAGAGAGAGAGAGAGAGAAAATAGGAGAGACAGAATGAGAGAGAGACAGAGGAGAGGGTCAGGACAGCATGATAAAGACACCAGCAAGCTCTATCAATCATTTCCACTGTTCTCCTTTTTGGTTCCTTTCATTTATTCAGCTATATATTTTTTTTCTCTTCTATGGTCCATGCCACACAATTAAAGTCTAATATCAGAGGCTGAAACCGAACTCTAGTCCAAAAAAAATGAGTCCTGAGAAAAACAAATGGAGTTTCAAAAAAGAAAAAATAATTAAATAAATTCGAGACATCATCAAGGCAGTACATGCTATTGCAAGGCCTGGGGTAAAGTGGAACAACATGTTAGATGGACCACTTCAATTTTCCATCAATCAAATTACAGTTTATTGTCCGGGCCCCGCAACCGCAGGCTACTCGAACCCGGGACTGTCAGTTATGAAACATTATATTTCTGCTGTCACGCCGCACCCCAGAACCAGCCATTAAATTGGGACATCACATCACTGATGACTTTAATATTCTCTCATTTAGGCTGGGCTTAGTAGTACTGGGCCTTTCATCCGGTTCACCCGGTTCTATTTTAGGACCGTAATGATATTAGGTTACACTAATTATATTAAACCGCAGCGGGCTAATTTATTATTTCCAATGTAATGGTTTTTCAAAATGAAATTTGTTAGAGGAAATTGCATAATACTGTTTTAATGGGTCTGCTCTAAATGACCTCGCCGTTAATATTTCATTCTATCCTTTAGATAACCTTCGTTTGCCGACGAGGATAATAGAATCATAAAGGTGATGTCAAGGGCCAAAGTTGATGTGTCTATTTCATCAGACGACCACGATGCGGTCGTTATACGAAGACGCGCCGTAAAACAGGAAGCGCGCGGACACGTGTCTGTGCTGTAATACGAGCCGGGAGGAAATAAAGTCAAACTGTGAACCAAAGACTGCACTTTTTTTTAGTAGTGAGAGATTTAAAAAAAAAAAAAACAACTATACAGTAGTTGATGACTATAGGAATGCTGTTATTGTATAAAAAAAAAAAAAGAAATCAAATTGAAGAAAATCAAATCAAATCAAATGCATGAATGTATATAAATAAAGAGTTAATATTGGATACAGTGTAAACTTTGAGTCAGGAGTATAAAGGTTAGAGCTTTCAAGTGACGAGCTTCTACAAACTCAATATGTTTCTTTTCAGACACCTTTTAGACAGAACTAGAAAAGGTCTACTTCATATAGAAGACAGATTTAGCGTTATTACGTCGATAGGTATAGAACGTTTATATATCGGAAAAAGTACTGAAATATTTTCGTCCCTGTTCGTTTTATATCCTCAATTTTTAGCTGCTGATTCGTTTTTCTTCACTGTTCCAGCGAGCATGAAGTTTTGGTCCGATCTCGGCTGCTGCTAGGATTCAGCACGCTGGATCCGATCTGATATGAAAAGATCCGATTACGGCTCACCCACAGCTGTATGAACGGAAAGCACATGGACAGATATGACGGCGTACTTTTAAGGGCTGGGCCTTTTATTTTATTCGCTCTGAAACCAATAAAATAAGATATAAACTGTTTGGCATTAAACGCATTCATGTTGTTATGTACATGATTTGGAACTAGGAGAATAAATCTGTAAGAACCCATAATCCATCCATCCATCTTCTATACCGCTTAATCCTTTTCAGGTTTACGGGGAAACCTGGAGTCTATCCCAGGGAGCATCGGGGCACAAGGCGGGGTACACCCTGGACAGGGTGCCGATCCAGCACAGGGCTCAATCACATACACACTCACACACCCATTCATACACTACGGACACTTTAGACACGCCAATCAGCCTACCATGCATGTCTTTGGACTGTGGGAGGAAACCGGAGTACCCGGAGGAAACCCCCGCAGCACGGGGAGAACATGCAAACTCCGCACACACAGGGCCACGGTGGGACTCGAACCCCCGACCCTGGAGGTGTGAGGAGAACGTGCTAACCACTAAGCCACCGTGCGCCCAAATACGTTTGAAGATCACGTGATGGAACGAGAGTGGTTTGTGTGTGTCTCGTTTTGTTTTCTTTCCCATTTAATTTGAGTTTTCTTCATTTTGCTTCCATCACTGTAATTAAATAAAAGTGTTTCTCGGTTTGTAACCGAGATGAATATGTTTCCACTGTTTACCAATCCGGTTTGTCCTTTTGCTTTAATAACAAGTAGTATATAAGGTTTTCAGGTACCACAAAACAGATGAAACAGCTTCAGAATCTCAAAGCGCGACAAAAATGCAGACGTTTTCGTTCCACGCGAAGTTACACATGATGTCGTTTGTTCAGTTTTATATTTATCAAAGGGACAAAAAATACACAATCCAATGTCATGTACACAATTTCAGTTTCTTCAGTACCCATTCCATCCATCCATCCAAGTATTCCAAGCATAATGAAGTATCTGAGAGAAATCTGATGAACAAACAATTAAATAAAAAAAATAAAAAAAAACAAGTCACAAATCAGCTGGCTGCAATTCAAAAATCAAATCTATTCCCAGAGCGAGAGAGAATTCCCACGAAGCTGCATACTGTGCCACTTTCAGATCGGACCAATCTGTGCCAGCGCTTTTCGCATCCACGTGGGTAAGGCTGGGAGGTCTCGGCAGCAGTCGCACGCCTCTGTGCCACACCTCCTAAAACGTTCCCACGAGGTGGTGAGGAAAACGGAGCGAGGAAAACAGGGGGGGTGTCTGTCAAAGTACATGTCGTAACGGACTCTGACGTGATCCCCCACGATCCCTCGGTGCGGTTTTCTCTTGCATCATATCCTGTACCTGAAAAGCCCACCCTTTTCTAGAGACGACGCACCAATGCTATCGCTCTCACATGTAAATCCGCTTGTTTAACATTCTGCTGTTTATTCCAGACCCCCACAGCGTCTGCATATATGCAAAGCAGGATGGGCGGAGAGGCAACGAGGCTGGAGACACACTGCGCACACACACACACACACACACGGTTGCCAGACAGAGACAGGATTTTCCTTTTACCAGATGTATGGACCGTGCCAAGGACGACGTCGCCGAGGCTCGTTAATCCGCCTCTTAATTTTTAATCAGCTGCTAATCGCCTCCTCGATTTTTCCTGTGATTTTTCTTGCTGTTTTTTTTTTTAAACTGTAAATGAATCCACGTTGTTCCTGGATGGATAATCGGTGCCAGGACAAAGACAGACACAAGTTTGCTCGCCTCGTTTCATCTCCTTCCCAGTCAGCGCTGGTTATCTGCATAGTGAAATGAATGCTTCATTATAATTGCCCGTTGTCATCACGCGTAAGACATGTATGCTGAATGCCATTAGCGGCGAACGTTTCTCTCCAGTTATCAGTCCGCATTAGCAAGTTTCAGCGTGCCCAGCGACAATAATTATCAATCGTTGAGGACTCCATCTGTATGCGCGGATCATCAGTTGTCGCCGTATAATTGATCGCGGTTTTTCTTTTCCCCCTCCCTGGAAGATAAAAAGAAAAAAAAAAAACATCCTCTTCTGCTTGTTTTGTTTTGAGCTATGAAGACACTCCAGTGCCTCTTTCATTGCTGAGTGTATTTCCCCCCTCTTACCTTCTTCTGCTCAAAAAAAAAATAAAATTAAAGTGCTTCACCCGCATAATAGGCTCTAATTCTTCCCAGCATGGCTGGCTTTTTGATCCATAAAAAAAAAAAAAAAAGAAAGGTAGCGAGTGCGATTTGCATAACCACATTCAAATGAGCTCCATTGTGCAGGGTGGCATAATTAGTCTGGCTCGCTGTGGCTGGGTTAAACTCTGGTTTAATAAGCGGCGTTGTCTCCGAGCAAACTGCTGTTAATTCCGGGAAGACAAAAAAAAATCCTGATGAAGCGTTAGTTTATTCCACAGCGCGTTCTGCCGGCTAATTTACACAGGGTTTCCGTGTCATCCTTTCCTTAAGCTATCCTCTTTGTCTTGCCTTTGAAATTTACAAAATCCTACAAGAAATCAATACTTAATTGATTATTCACTTTTCTGCAGCTTCAAACAGCTCGCGCGTGCAATAGATCCCACAGCATTCCCTCGTTTTCCCAGGCAGGAGGCAGACTCGGTGGCAGAGCTCGGGGAGGTAAAAACAGGCAGCGGCGGCGGCGGCAGCAGCAGGCACCCCAATGAGGAACGCAGTGGTGGGGTGTGTTAAGGTGCCAGCATCCTCAACGGGACACGCACTGGAATAGGAGGAGAGAAAACCTCCACCAAGAACCAGGAGAATGGAGAACCTTGAGGGTACCAGGAGATATGGACTATTTCTGGACGAGGGGTTTTAAGTGCATGTGTGTATGTGCTTTATATGTATATATATGAGCACTGCTTTGTTGTGCATGTGGCACCGGAGTGGCATTGGCATTATGCCACCTGGTCCCTGGAGAGCCATTTATCACGGCGGGGGCGAGGCGTGTGGAACAAGCCTCCAACATGCCGTAGGGATGGCAGGAAACGGAATATTACGAAATGCACGGTCAAGTGATGGGAGTGGGGGGCAAAGCGTGTGGAGGAGACAGATGGCAGGTCTGGCATGGTGCCAGCGCTGGTGGTGCTGCATGACTGCGCGCTGCTGACTCTGCCACTTGTTGCGTTGCAGAAAGGAACCACCGTTGGCTTGCAGCGTGCTCACGTGACACCCATGCTTAAGAACAACCTGCTCTACAAGTTCCATAAACACACACACACACACGACACTGCTGAGGATCTGTTCCACCAAGAGAGGTGTGTGCGTGTGTGTGTGTGGTTTGAACGCATGTCTGCGAGGGGAGGGAGAGGGGCGGGCAAGGGGTGGGGGTGGCAAGAGATGCGATGCGGACTCCCCCTCTTTTGCCTAATGAGAGGCGGAAAGCTGGCATTCCGGGCTCAGATATGCGTCGCATGCAAATACGTGCTGAGTAGACAGCCTCGCCGCTTCCTGATTCCGCTGGACTGTACCACGGATATCGAGCTTTCCAGGGAGCTTCTGTATACACGCCAAGGGGATTTCAGCCACCCAGAACTCCATCAGAGGGCACAGGAAACTTGCCCACATCAACCCCGAGGGACAAAACCTGGAGAGGCGGTCTTCTGGAGTCAGGGCAGATTGTCCAATAAGCATCTGACGGTCTGGGTAAAAAAAAAAAAGAAGTCGTTATAGACAAGCTGGAGAAAGGTGGTGGTGGTGGTTTGGGGGGGGCATAATGTCTGAAGTAGAACAATTTAGAGGTGCATTAAGGGGACAAGGCAAATTGAGTTGCCAGTGTGCTGATTCATATCTGCATGTTAATTAGATCGGCAATGGGCTTCACCATGCAATGCTGGGATGCGCTGCGAGCTCGGCTTCGGGGAACCGCTGCTCGTTTACAGAATAAATGATTATCTTTTTTTTGTTAAACAAACATCGCTCTCTGGGCAAACGAAACGGTCCGGAATTAAAATTATTGATCAATCCGCTGGTCCGTTCGGACAAAAAAAAAAAAAAAAAAAAAGACGAGGACAAAAGCTGATGTTAGAACACTACAATTTGTCTTTTATAATTCGTCTCGGATATTAAAAATTGTATTTATAGAATACGATGATAAGACGCTGGGCTGTTATGATCGATAATGATTTTTTTTTTGCATTAAAAAAAAGAAAAAAGAAGGTAGGTTTAATCATAAAGCTGATTTTACAGTCTGCATGTTTTGGGATTTGTATGTCTGTTTTGCAAGAGACAGAATAAACGCTGTATATAAATCCAATTATGTGCCTATTCTTGTACACATCTTTCATTGTGTGCACTGCAGGCGAATGAATATATGGTTGCCATGAGAACGCAAATTGCTCGTTTATGGCTGATGTGTATATGGAGGTGCGTGTCATCAGAGTTGAGAAGTCGTTACTGTAAGTGCCGATAATGAGGACACGTAGAGATACATTCTTGGAGTGAGAGACAAGAACAACTAATTCCACAAGGAATTTCTCCTTTTTTTTTTTTTTTAACACTCCATGTTAATAAAACCTTGTGTGTATGTGTGGTGTGTGTGTGTGTGTGAAGCACTCTTGTGCACAGCTAATCAGTGTTATTATAACCCCTAGGTCACATGACACTTCAGCCTCATGTTTCCACGTCATCCGTGTGAAACGTGTAGGCTGTACTGGACACGATAACGCATATGCCGTGTATGCATGTGTGTGTATATATATATATATATATATATATATATATATATATATATATATATATATATGTATCAAGATAGCGATGTCTCCCGTAAACAAATAAGGTTGATTCCTGCGTTCCCATACCTGATCAGGAACAGAAAGGCGACGAGACTGGACTCCATCCAGCACAAATCCTATAGAGAACAAACCCAAGATTGGTCTCCATTCATCACGGAGGTGAAAACGCACCGGCTGAGCATCTATTTGTTTGTTTTTTTGTTGTTGGGGTTTTTTTTTTCCCCTGACACAAAGGGCTTTACTACAGGGAGGTGTGAGAAACTCCTCCTAGCTCATTTAGTACAAAATGAAAACACACTGCAGCACAGTAGTGATTTATTTTTTAAGAAAAAAAAAGCGAGAGAGAGAGAGAGAGAGAGTGAGAGCAAGAAAAATATATGCATTTCATTTTAATATCATGACAATATGAATGTTTTCTCATTAAGCCTTTGCCTCTGTGCATGCTTGGAGAATAAGAAAACATCAAGGTCTCAGCGGCGATGTCATTACCTTAATGGGCTTTCATTCGCCGAGGTCATTAGGCGAGATATTAATGCCGACTCCTGTTTTTATATGCATAGCCAGGCAGCGACTGGGTCACCGGGGTCGAACTTCTCATCTCTTAACAAAGGGCGCTCTGCATACGAGTCCCACACGCACACACCTCAAGTGCTCTTTTATGCATATGCACCCTCTCTGCTGAGATTGAGTACAATATTTATGAGCTCCGAGAGACATGCATATTATTATTGTTATCTGTTTCAGGGAAATAACATTAGCTGGAGCGCTCGGCAATCATTAAATTGCCTGATTTATACATCAATAATGCTGCGCGATGTCCTTGCGGCGAGGAAAGAAAAAAAAAAAAAGGTTGTAAAAATTTGTTTTAGTAGATTAATTAATCAGACGGCGAGTCATGTTCCGGTCACGTTTAAACGTATAAACGATGACGTCAGAGAACGGAATTCTTCGTGTGGAAAGAAAGCTGTTAATAAATATAACAGCATGCTCGGTAATGATATTTAGATGTGTAAGATTCATAGCTGGATGGATTGAACATGCTTCAGCGAATGATCTCGGTATACTTTACCTCATGCCATAGTTAAGGTCATAACAGACACGCGCACGCACACACACACACACACACACACACAGACACACACACTAGTCCTCTTTGTTCATGAATACTATGTTTGCTAACACATGTCTACAGTCTAAAGTCAATATCTGTCAGATCACACAAGTACTTTTTTATTACACTTGGGATTCTCTCTCTCTCATACACACACACACACACACACACTGTACTTCGACTAAATGTGCAAAGTAAATACATGGATCTGGAGTCTTAAATAATGCAAAGCTTGCAACATGGCTGCCACCAAAAGGAAACATGAAGTCATACATTTACACAGCGCTCGACCTCCCAAAATGCCTATATTAATATGGAATATAAACGCAATACAGCGTAACGCACTATTACAGTCGTGTCCCGCGTACAATTACATCTCAATGCAATTAGTGCGCCGGCAAAACTCAATTAAACCCTTGAATTGATCATTAAGAATGAAAATTAAAAGGCAGATTAAATCATTTCGTGCACCATAATCGGGTTATAGAACCTCGCAGATATCATCTAATTGATTACTCATTACTTCTACTGAAGATTTCAGGTTCAGTGTGTGACCCTACCGCAAAGGGTTTCCCATCCACCAGGTTCTAGGTTCAAGTAGAACCTAAAGAGACCTCGTGGAACCTCTTTTTTCAGTGTGGACTGTACAATGTATTGTGGGGAATGAACACATCGGAACCGAACCCTGGTGTGTTCTCGGTCTGCTTCCAAGTAAACCCGAACGCTTTTGATTTGATCGCAGTGAGCAAGCGATTCGACTCCGAATCGACTCATCTACATGAAGTGAATCGATCGTGCAATCGTGTTTGTTTTGTGCTGCAGCGTCCTGAGCCAAAGGACAGCACGGAAGCACTGCAGAAACGCACTCAGAGACAATAAACTCTAGATGTGACACACAACATGTTTTAAACTATTTATTTAGTGCTCCGAGTTCGATTTCCACACACACTTTCCACAGACATTTACGAGTGTGTTTTCAGTCCTACATGCCCCCCAGCAAACTTTTACTTTGCTTTTTAGTTTCTATAATTATGTGCATTGTGAAACTAATAATAATAATAATAATTATAATAATAATAATAATACATTTTATTTGTTTAAGGTGCCTTTCAAATCACTCAAGGTCACCATACATAAAGAACAAGAAGTAGCAATAATGACAATGTCAAAGTACTAAATAACAATAAATAACAATGTCAATAAACCATAAAAGAGAAAAGCCACAATTACAAACATGACAACATAAGTGAGGAGGAGAAACTAAAAAAAAACTAATTCAAAACACACAGCAAATGAACCAAAAGAATCAATTCACGCTCCGATTCAGACTCCAGGATTCAAAATGGACTCATAGGTGTGACGTCGATATCACAGATGTGTCACGTGACCATTTCTGGGCCATTCAGAATTCCGAGTCTGAGGTGGAGAACGTCAACAAACCCGAGAACAGCCCAAAGAATGCTGTCTTTCGGCACAGTGGGAAAAAATGAGCACTGCTTAAAAAATTCCCAGCGAGGAAATATTTCTCCTGCACGCCGGTTCCTGAAATTCCCAACGTTCCTGGAAAGCGAAAACTCCAAATAAAATACTTTTCACTACAGCGTGTTTTTAACCATTATCATGGTCATTCTATCGAAGGTTAACCAAGTATGGGTTACATATTCTCTTATTTATACGACTCTAAAGACAACAGCGACAACACGTGGTTGTTTAAAGGACATTTATAGGTCAACAGTCGCTAAATTATTATTATTATTATTTTTTTACCATGGATACGTTGAAGGGAAAAAAACCCCCCAAAAAACGAAGCACGGTAATTGTAGCATACCGCACAGGAACAACACTTTCTGAGGACTACAAATTCAGTTTCCAAAGTCAATAGGCTCCTGAAGAGGCAAACATACATCTCGTTCTCTGTACCATGAGTCCTGGACGCGTCAACACCGAGACAATCGACAAACAGACACGACAGGCCGCTCTCCGACCTCTGAAGAGACCTTCAAGGCATAAAAAAGTGAAAATAACAATAACAAATGACATTATGGGACTAAAATATGAAGGCTTTTATAAACCAAGCTTATAAACAACGTAGGCCTTACGTTTTGTCCAAAAGGACAGACATGATCACGAAGGACTTCTTCATGCTAACTGAAAGAAAACAGCTTAGCCTTGAGCACTTATGAAGGAACCGCATGAGAAAATTGCTAAATGGACGAGACCCCAAAAAAAAAAAATAATAATAATCTGTAACGCATGAACTAAAACAGCAAATGGGTTCATCAAACTCGTGACTCTTGCTCTCACTTTTGACCGATAAAATGTTCAAATCTTTTTACACAAGAACTATAAACTACATTACATCGTGTACACGTCATTGCAATGTTTAGCATCGTAGCACTGTTTCTGCTAGTGAAGAAGGGGGACACTGTTTATTGATTGATTGATTGATTGATTGGTTGGTTTATTGCCGGCATGGTTTGTGTCTACTCGTCACCTTGGAGCAAAAAGTCACTGCAAATCAATCCAAAGTTCTTCTGACTGATCAGCGTTATCTTCTGGTGGAACATTTCTACCTGAATGGGTGTGGTCTCTTTCAGGATGACTCCACCACCATCCACGGGTCACGAGGGTTCACTGAGAAGGATGAAAAGGATGTAATCGTACGCTATGACCGTGACAGTCAGCACATCTCGACCCGACTGAACACCTTTGGGAGATTTTGGAGTGATGACACGCGAGTCTCCGTATATAAACGTGACGCAAATGTCTCCAAAGAACCCGGAATGTTCTTTATTAAACGAGAACGACGACACGCTAACGTTTATGTTACGGACGGAACTACCGTCCAAGCCGTACGGTTATATTAAACTAACAGGCACCTTTTTGACCAATCGGGTTTGAGAATTCCGCGTACACTCGCTCTCTCTATGTAATTTAAACGTGACCTTTGTTTTTAATCAGCGCATTTTCACCGGGCTTTCAACTGTGCACACTGAAAACATCCTATCACTGCGAATCTCCATCATCTTTCGAAGTACCAGTACGCTGTGTGGACGTAGACTACAGTATGAAAAATGTGCACGTCGCTTTACCACAGGCGATGTGTTTGTTCTTCGTGTTCAAGAACAGCTGAATGCATGGTTTTGAGAAGCTCTAGAGAAGAAATCATGGCACTGAACCTTCACTGTAGCATGAATTCTAACGGAAATGAGGATTTTCCGGAAAAAAAATACAAAAAACAAAAAAACGAATCCTCGACGTCAGCACAGAGTACTGCAGACGCTGCCGAGTCCGTGTGCAATACGTGCTAAAGAAACACGGTTAATGATCAAGCATACAAAGAGCAGTGAACACGGAAAGCTCATTAATACGGTTATACACGCAATGTCACAGCCGACAGCCTCCGGGCGGTACAGTCCGATCTAACAGAGAGGCCTGAAGAAAACGCTCATGAATTTTAACCGAGACGAGAAAACGTTGCAATTGTAATGCAAATGAGGCCTATGATTTGTTATCATAAACATGGCTATGCAAGAGCGCCCGTAAAGCTTTATCGGTGAAAGAGTTCATTTAATTAAAGATTGGACTGTACGCGGCAGTTAGAGCTGTCGTGCGTCTGCATGCTGCTCACGCTCTGGGAGATTATTGTAAATACGACCATTGTAAAGGAGTGCACTTCAAGGGAGACAAAACAAATATTTGGTCCCACCAGCACCCGAGACGAGGTATGATGAGCTCCATTTTTATGCGGCGTCTGTGAGCGGAACGGCTTTCCGCAGGGTCGTATCTCCATTCTGGGCTCTATGCTTCAATTTTTTTGATTTGTTTGTTTGTTTATTTATTTATTTTTAATGTTCTCAGCTGCAACTCGAGAGCCTGAAATAACACAAATAGGAAACAGCTCCAATTACAAATGTTGTGAGCAACTGGGAATTTCTCCATACATGTTTTTCAGCCAAGGGAAGCAACATGCACTTGTTTGTATGCAAATGCAATGACCCGTGTGTTCCTGTGTGATATATCAGCGTTAATATTGGTCGAAATGGCTTTGTGTAGTATAGCCTTAAACGAGGAGTCCATCCTGAAACACATTAAATATGGTTATACAGAAACACGTATGACGTCCTTGGCAATTTAGGTGCTAATTTGTTGCTGTATTTGCGTCACAGGGGACATTGCTATCGCTAGCGCGGTTACGATGGCTTTCGATAGATGGAAAACATCTCAGCTCTCTCAAATATACATAAATGAAACACACTTTTTGCTGGACTGACATGTTCTTCTAATAATCGCCATTCTTTAACGATGTTAATGTCATATGAACTTATCAGTCTGAGCAGAGGTGAGACAGCCGGACTAAAGCGCCGCTGCATCGCTATCTTCAGCTGGAGATGAAATAAGGGCTAAATCCCACCGCACCACTATCAGAAGGCAGTCAAGTGGCATTGTGGGTAATGTATTAAACCGTTAAAGTGAAAATATACCAGTGCGTTGATGAAAGACCTCGTGTTAATTATAAAGATTAACATGCAAGTCGTTCAGGTGGATTTCTCTTTTAAGGAGATTGGTGTGCAACATAGACTGATTTCATGTGTTTGATTTTAAGGCTAATAATTAGGCTTCGCCGGCAGCTTAAATAAATACCCGCTGGTATTGATGGAAATGTTAGAAAGAGTTCCAGAACACCAGAGAATCACAATCAGACTGATTGGAGCTCGTGCGTCTCCTGTGTACACGGCCTTTCGCCTATCTGAAGTCAACCGGCCCCGCCCTCTCTCTCTCTCTCTCTCTCTCCTCTTAATCAATGAGAAGGCATCCAGTATATTAGCGCTGTCTGGAAGTTGGAATTTCAAACAGATACGAGGCTCGGGCTTCAGATGTCTCAGCAGGAAGAGAAGGTTTGCTTTGACAATGATTACCTTAAAGGCTCTTACAACTAATTGGAGAAAGCGGAGAGAAGTCTCTAGGAATCGTCCGCTTTTTTAATGCAATTTAGATGAAACCTGAGGAACGGCGTTGTGCTCGTTGTGCTGCCAGGAATCAGGTGTCAAAGTTCAAACGAAGACACGCACGCAGAACGCAGACAGACGTCTTTGATTCGCATTCGGATTCAAGGCGACGGCTTTCTCCATGTTCTGTTCGTCGTACACGTTTTTTTTTTGTGTGTGTGTGCAAAAGTAGGACCGCGGCCGACTTTATTACAACCGACTCGTAAACGCTGCTGTTTGTCGATTTGGGGAATACACCACCGACCAACAGTGTTCCCCTTAAAGTAGACAAAATGTTCAAATTATCATTTGGCTCGAGGCCAGAAAAGGAGAGCTGCTGTGTTAAGCCGAAGGCTTTGATCTTAAGTGAATTTAGGCAGGGCAATGCAATTTCACAATCCAAGTACGCCAGCTGTTTAAAGTTAAACTTCCAAGGTAACCATGGCGCCGTGCTCCTGCAATACAGACGATAACATGTGGAATAAGTTTGGATGCGTTCCTCAAAGCGTCCCCCCTTCACCCCACCCCCCCACCTCCAGCTTTTAGGGAGTGCCTTTGCTAAGACATTACTTATATCAGGTAAACAGGATACAGGTCACTGATAAAACAATATATACAGTCCAAAAAAAAAAACCCTCCCGGACTCCTGACAGTCAGTAACCCCTTATTACGCTAATTTAGAACAGTTAGGGGTTAGTTGAAAAGCCAATGCTAATTACCAAGTAACATGATTATATTTACAGAAGTAATTGGGTCTTGGTTGGAAATACATATTCATGCACGTCAATCAGAGGAGCAGGATGAAAAACAAGTATCTATTACCTAATTATAGATAGTTAGTTCATTTGTGAGGATTTTTATTTATTTCTTTTTCGAACGCCGCAGTGTGGAGTTTGAAATTTTTGTGGTCTGTCATTATAATCTAAAATACACTGTGCAATGCAAAGCAGACAGCCTGCAATAACATAAATATGCGGCTTGGAAAAACAGGTATGAGTTGGCCAAGGAAAATTGAAAAAAAAAAGAAAAAAGAAAGAAAAGAAGAAAAAGAAGAAGAAAAAAAAAAGACAGTAAAGTAAAGGAAAGCCATCCAAAGAAAATCTTAAACTGTGTTTCTCATGGAAAGGGGCGGGGCGGGGGTTGTTCTGTGGATGGCAGTGTAGTTACAACACGATTCTTTGGTATAAAAGGTGGTGAAGTTGTGAAATTGTGAAATGAAATCTTTCATGGTAGCGGGTTTAAAGTGAAATTGTTAAGCGCTGATTGTGTGTGTGTGTGTAAATGGAGTGTACTAGAGAGGGGTGTGCGTGCTGTGTGGTAAAGTCAAATATACCTGCTAAAGAAGTAAATAATGATAATACATGGGTAATGATATGGAAGGAAAAAAAAATTCAAACACATTTGGTTGTTCATCATATGGTGAGAGGCAGGTCGAGGCTATAAATAGTGCTTTCAGAGAGAGAGAGAAAGAGAAAAAGAGAGAGAACGTGTGTGTGTGTGTGTGTGTGTATTAGTAGTAGTAGTAGTAGTACTAAGGGGCTCCATAGGCACTAGGCAGCCTGTCCCATATGTAGGCAGGAGTGATGAATGTGCGCTGGTGATCAGGATCCTCATTAAATAAAATGTAAATGAGTGTTGGAGGAGGAGGGAGGAGGACGAGATGGTGGTGAATAAAACAGTCCTGCCAGCATGGCGGGGATCTAATGAAAATGGCTGGTCATAAAGCAGCACCAGTGACAGTGCTCCGGGCCGCAGCGGCATGCCTGGGGTGAGCTTCAAAATGAAGCACCCAGAAAATGAGAGCCGGGGCGCACGCGGAGGGGGGAAAATGGATGGCAGCCACGCTCACCAGCACTGCAGAAACTAGCAGGAGGGATCTTCCAGGCAAGCAAAACAGCTTAAAGCAGCTGAATGTAACACAGGAGAAAATTAATAACGGCAAAAAAAAAAACAAGGAGGAGGAAAGAAAGTCAGGAGGGGGGAGAAGAAGAAGAAAAAGAAGGAAGGAGACATCCCACACACCAGACAGCCATTATGCTGCTAAAAAAAAAGGAGCCTGGTTTTTGTTAAGATTATTAAAACAAAGAGAAATATACAGAATTGGGCTGATTTATTGCACTGGTTGAGAACTGTTTGTGTTTCCCTGCTGCTGGAATGCAAGAACTGAGCCTTGTCTAAATGTATAAGCACGTCTCAGCGCTTATCGAGTACATGCTCTGTGCATCGGAACGAGAGACATCAAAAGATCTCAGCAAATCTTATTACTGATCATGTGAACAGAAGGAGAACCGGCGTGAAGTGTGTAAACGCTGAGGCTGGGATTTACCACAATCCCAAATTTGCTTGTGCTACCTGATAAACTGCACGTGTGGTTCCTGGACATCCTGAAGGTAGCTTGAGGGGGAAAGTAAAAAACAAAAAACAAATTTGCCACAGCAACACTGGAGACTCCTTCCATAAATGTTAAATAAGCATCTGTTCATCTGTGTATCGTTAGCTTTAGATCGTTGATACTGTTACAGAAGAGTTACGCTGAATTCCAGCAGGAACTAATGTCAGAACAAATCAACACCTTCTGACCAATCAGAATTGAGAATTCAGCAGTGCTGTGAAATAAGTGTTAGTGATTTAATAACTGTTTTGGTAGACGTGCGTGAGTTCAGATCTCAAAGATACTACGTGTGTAATTAATGTATCGTGCTGAAATAATGCTCCAAAATATAACGAACACAAAATAAAATGTTCAAATGCTCAAAAGGTAAATGTAAAGAAAACCTTGGCACAGATTTCTGAATTGAATTTTGAAATCAACTTGACTGTGTTAATATGACATCACCATAATATTAAAGTGCACCTATTATGGTTTTTCTAATATTATCTTTCATGTCATGTGTTAAATACGTAGCTGTTTGTGAACGTAAAAAGTCTGCAAAGTTTCACAAATCAAAGCGCACGACAAACGGAGTTATCGACTCCCAGAAGAAGGAACCGATTCTGAACAGCTGAATCGAGTCGTTAGTGATTCCAGACTCACTTCCTGTACTAACCTACGTAGGTTTGTGACAAAAAGCCCCGCCTCTCGTCTTCATCGGCTGCCTGCTGACAGACAGAGCTGAAACTCGTTACGGTAGTGGGCGTTTCCTTTTGAAACACGCTGACAGCGGTAGACCAATCACGACAGACTGGGACATCTTACCCGATCAGAGCAGAGTATGCTCTCTGAAAGGAGGATTTTAGAATGAATCCTTTAGAACGAATCATTTAACGAGTCGTTTGTGACGCTGGGGATAAAAGGTAATGCTGTAATTTAAATTATGAGCACATTCAAGTGTTTTTTTGACCTTGGATGCGTGTAAATCTATCGTATGAGAGCTTTAAAAGAAAATTAGGCATGTTTCAAAACCGTAATAGGTGCGCTTTAAAGAAATTTGTCGCTAAGATACTGAGTGACAGTAGATTCTGTGAATCTTTCGAATTGTTAAAACGTAGTTATTAATTTGCACTCGCACTTTCAGACTCTTATGGTAAAAATCCACCCGATTACATATTCATTATGCAAACCTGCAACATTCTGACTGAAAAAAAAAGCAAACTAACCCCCCCCAAAAACGGCTTCCAAACATGTAGTTCCAAACATGTACTCTAAACATGTAGTTCCAAACATGTACTCTAAACATGTTAGCCAATCAGCCAAGAGAATCTTTTCTTGGCAGGTTTGTATGTGTTTAAACATCTTTAATAAATGAGTAGGAATAAGCCATATTGTATGTTTTATGTTGAAGTCTACACACACACACACACACACACACACACACACACACACACACACACACACACACACACACACACACAGAAGCTACGACCCACAAAACTGTCACAGCAATCAGAGCTCCAAGTGATCTGGAATTAAGTTCTGCAGCCAAGCACCATGGCAACAATCATCCCTCTGTTTGAATCCCAAAAACACACACACACACACACACACACACACACACACACAGATATGGCTGGATTAATAAACGTCTGACAGAGCACTCACAGATCTCCTTTCCATCCCAGAAATGGGGCGAAGTCAATTCCAGCCTGTGACAATCCTAACTGTGAAAAACGAGCACTCTGATTTCTTTTCCTTTTGATTCTCCTCAATTCTCCACCAATACTTCAATGGTGTTTATTCAATGGTGTGTGTGTGTGTGTGTGTGTGTGTGTATCCATGGTAAATTAAATAAGACGCCAAATAGTTAAATAAGTCTGCTACATTTTGTTGATCAAGTTCTATAATTATCTTAACAATTTAGAAGAAACATTCCAGTTATTCCTCAAGAAAAAAAAGAAAAAAAACCCATGATTCGTTTTGGTAGCATGTTCTGAGGAGAGTCTTGACCCCTTGAGGTCAAATCCCAGAAGGGTCGGACACGCGGGATGTGAGGTCACACAGTCAGCCCCTCGGAACACACAGCGGGCTTTGAGGCCAGAGGAAATATTGGTGCTTGAAGGTCATGCTGAGATGTGTAGTGGAATGTTATGGTGCTTTACCGTGTTTGGGGCACCGTCACAGCCTGAGTGACGGTGCCATGCTGCTTTCTCAATCGAAACATTCTGGACTCTAGATTAGCCCAGAAGGATTAGATTAGACCAAAATGCCCACTTATCTTAAGCCCGATCTGTCGCTGGGAGAATTCATGAGCTAGTTTTGCATCTTTACTTGCTGGAGTAGTGAAAGCTTCGTGTAGGCGGCACGATTCAAAACCGGAGGATGAAATCCTTTCACAGTAAGCACACATTGATTATTTTATTTATTTATTTATTTTACATAGCAAATTTCAGTTAAATATTGTGAGACCAAATATTAAGCAACAGCTTTTCCATGTATAGACTCTTATGCTGCTATGAAGACATAAACGATTACTAAAATGGACCGTAGGACAATATTGTGAGTTCTTTACGCTTTAGTTCTTCACTGTGCATGTTTTTAAAGCGTTGTTACGGAAACAGCGTATTCACGACGTGACTCATCCGTTCTACGTAGCGCCGTACTGAAGTCCGAGTTCACTCGTGCGTTCGCGTCATTTTGTGCAGAAGCGAGTAGTAATATTGTGTTTATGTCGTGTGTAAACGTCTGATTAATCTCATGTGTGTACAGGAAGCGTTTGGGTGAGTGCATTAACCCGCTAGTAAAGCGCTTCAGTTTACCGCGTTAGTGTTCGTTCACTGTTCAGCTTCATCTTACTGACTGCGACTGGATTATCTCAAACACTAGAACTGTTCCTTCTAGATTTTTCCTCTTCACAAAGCACTGTTAGTGCGGTGTTAACATCTCGCCTCGTTTTTTTCAACCGTATGTTTGGATTCAAATCGACGCTAGCGCTCACGACACGTCTTAAAAATCGAACGCGCACGGTTCTTGCGTCGCGGTTGTGAACGTGCGTTTTTATCTGAAATTCCACGGATAATCGGAGTTGGAATTTTAATCCGACAGACTTGGAGCGGACGAGACGACGGAAGCGGCGCGAATGGCTAAAACGTCGGTGACATTCATTCTTATGTAAACAAACACGCGTGTAAACACGACGGGCGATATCGAGGTCGGCAAAAACGCGCGCGGTCACGTCCGTATATCGTACGATAATTCCGAAACGTAATGATCGTTACAGGACTACTGAGACCTCAGGACAAATATACAGCTTAAAACATGGCGGTTTTCTTCCACCTACACGACAAACAGAATAAATATATAGAACGGTATAGTAAAAAAATCTCTCCAAATCCAATCGTTACTTCACTGAAATCAGATCCACTATTTTTTCCTGGTATCGGCCCAACAGAGTTCCTGGACGTTAAAATAGGTGTTTTCTTACCTCCGTAGTCGGGTATATATGAATAAGCATACGCTTTCTACAGCTTGCTAAGTTCTCCTTGTGCACATCTCATGAACGTCACCGATGTTCATCGATCTCTGGACAGCGACTGTAAACGACTTTCACTGTGTGAAAGGAAAGGAAACGCCGGAGCGGCACTAAGAAGAACGCGGAAGTGTTTGCGCACTGAGCCTGTTACACACATCGCATTCCCTGAGAATTCACTGTGACCTCTATACTGCGTACAGTATACCGTCCAGCACATGTAGAAAGATGTATGTAGTAGCAGTAGCGGTGGATTCTTCATTACTCTGGTGTTTGAATCTGGATCATCCGTCATTTCTGTAGCGAATAGCTCAATCCGTCTAGTAAATTAACAGCTGGGATATTTTCTAATGAAATACACCTGGGATCTTTTTTGTTGTTTTTTGGAGACCACTCGAGAAGTCCATGTCACATGGGAACGAGTTGTAGTCACAGGTGGACCGAGTCACACAGCGAACGTCCGCGTCTCTGGCGCTGATACAATCGGAATTACATAATGAAGAATTTGTCAGAAAGCAGACATGACATCACGACGTGACGCAGAAGCCAAAATGTCTGCTGGCAGCACGGATCATCTCTGACTGTCTGTGAACTCGCTGTTCCCTGTGCAGCCACTGTTTATATCAAAGGTAAGCCCTTTCAAAGATATGGCAAGCACACGCTTTTGTCTATATCGCAATATGCAGATGTGCTTTCCGAAAGAGAAGCAAAAAAACCCTCCTTTGAGATGTACTTCTCTTTTTGATTTCTTTCTTTCTCTCTTCTTTCTGAGAGACAAGCTGCCCTTTGAGATTTGAACAGGAAATAATACTTTAAGCAGTGTGTCTGATTCCTAGCTCCGTACTTAATTTCCTTCAAAACAGAACCAAACACTCGAGAGCGCACCAGAAACGATATTCGAAACGGCGCAGTACTTCTCGATTCAGAACATATTTCCCAAAACTCAGATGTAATAATACAGCAGAGTGATCCACGTAATGAATAGAGGCCGCTTTAATGCGACTTCCTGATGGATTTTTCATGGTTCAGCAATAATTTTGCAAAAACTCCACACCTGCAAGTTTACTCGAATTGCTCCCCCTGATTTCTCTCTCCAAAATTTATGCGAATAAACAGTTTGTTTCGTTTGTGTCGTTAAGACACGACTGCACATCCAGAGAGAGAGAGAGAGAGAGAGATTATCCAGTACTTAAGGCTGATTTCTGAGAAAGCCTTATGGGCTCGACTGAATGTGAAGCTTTGAAAAGAACAAAAGCATTAAAATGCAGTTCTCCTCTGTCTCGGATTGAGAAAGAAAAAAAAAGGAGGCTTTTTTTTTCCCCCCGAAAAGTGCCGCATTAACTTCGCCCCGTGGTGGCAAAGATGAACGAGTCACAGACAGAATAACTGGCGGCCATGTTGCTGAAGAAAGTTTATTGTTTTGTGGGTTCGCTGGAGAGAAAAACACCACGTTTTGGAAAGTGTTTGTTAAAGTACGGGAGGCATGAATTCCAAATAATATGATGCTTGGCATTTTAACTTCTTAGTCTTGTCAAAAAGCATGAACTAAATTATACAAGATGAATACGGTGTATGCACGGTCACTGTCAGAACCAATCTCACCATCGGAACACTATTTTAGAAAGGCAAATAAAAATCCGCACTGGAATGTTTACCGTCACATATTAGCATTTCAGTCACCTCAGGTAAGTATATATATATATATATATATATATATATATATATATATATATATATATATATATATATATATATATATATATAGAGCGACTCTTTTAGTCATCTCCAGAATTATTGGCACCCTTGGTAAAGGTTATTAAAAATGTCTATGATTAATTATATTAAAGATACAGTAAGAGAGAACTCCAACCATTCAAACATTCATCTTCAGTAAGTCCTTTATCTTGACGAGGGTCACAGAGGATACTGTCTGAACAGGACGCCAGTCCATCACAGGGCACCTCACGCACACATTCACACACTCGTTCACCACCTAGGGGCGATTTAGGCTACGTCTACATGAATCCGGTTACATCATTGCCTTTCGGTTTTAAGACGCACTCTGCCGTTTCGCTGCACTGGCGTTTTCAAACGTTTTCCAAAAATTGCTCGTCCACACCGAGAAGTCTGAAAACGCTCACACGTCTGTTCTGCGCACGAGTCAAAACGTTAGAAGCCTTGGCCTGCGTCGTTTCCGTCAGCCGTTTGTTTCCAGACGCAATCTGATGGTTGTATAGAAGTGACATTAATATTTAACGAAGCTGTCGTTCTGGATAGCGGGCATGACGACTGCAGCACAACATCGTTCCACCATCTTTGTTTTGACTCGACCGGGTCACGTAACTGTGTCACGTAACTGTGTCACATGAATAAAAACACGTCGCCGCTTTCGAATATCTCCGTTTTCTCGGTCCACACTACGACTTTCAAATCTATCCACTTGGGAAAGCAATCCGTTTCTTAATTTTTGGATCATGTATTGAGAAAACAACGGCGTGTTCATGCTGCTTAGATAAACACAAAGCGATGGTTTTCAGATTCAAACTAAATACCCGAGTGACAAAAGGCGAGTAAAGTTGCAGTGAATAATTCTATTCATTTTTAATCAGCGCTGAGGCACCGGGTCTATCCTCTCTGCTGTTTGACAAGAGTAATTCATCTGTGCCATCCATTCAGAGAGTGTCACTGAAGGAGAAATTGACCAGCAACCCTCATGTTTCACCAGCTCTCTACAGCGGCAGTACCTTGGGCGCTATCTATTTTCCATCACGCTACCTGGCTCCAGGTTCCTCCCGCACATCATCAGTCATTTAAAGCAATTAACCACTTCCCAGCAGAAATAGTATGGTACTGCTGAGCAAGACGGAGAGGGCGATTCAGAGAACCATTTTCTTCAAAATCCTATTAGAAAGGTGGCAGAAAAAAAAGTGCTCGCTATCATACGATGGAGGGATTTTGTTTGAGGACTGGACGGTATTACAGAGCAGATTAGCTACTCTTATTTTCGCTTACTTTCATTGTTGGGGAAATTACCGTCTGGAGAACTGTGTCATTACTTACTTGTTAAAAGATCTGGACTTATTAAGTTTAAGCTTCCACTGTCTGAAAGAGTTGTATATCGATATACAGTCACTCATTTACTTATTACTGCTGGTCAAATAATCACGTTACACTTTACAACCGTGGTGAGCAGAAAAGCATCTCAGAATGCGCAACACCACGACGTGTCGATCTGTATCCGCGTGATTCGACGGTGGAGCAACATGAATCACTCGAATGAGCGGCGGTACAGGTGTTCCTATTAAAGTGACCGGTGAGTGTATCTTCATTTAAAAGGGAAAATATGTCCTACACATGTCCTTGCCCATTTTTCCTGCTTCCGACACGTCAACACGTGCTGCTTAATAAACAAATCCCATGCCTTTACAGGTGCCGATGTTCACTTCACCTGTCAGTGGTTTTAATGTTATGGCTGATCGGTGTTTGTTTACATGTTTATAGTTTCTATAATGTAAGTAAGTGCAGGAACTAACATGTTTCATGGACATTCCACATTAAATCTAACTATAAATGCATTTTAAAAAAAAGAAAGAAGAAGAAGATATGACATTCTTTAATTAGTAAAATGTATCATTGGGAAATTGCTGTGGTATAAGAGGAATAAAAACGTCAGGGACATGCTATCACTGGAAACTAACTCTGTAACAGTAACTATCACTGATTATTTTCTTATTACAGTCTGACATTGAGTGTTTTATTCCTTATATGAAAATGAGTCACGGTAATTCAGGTGTATATCTAGATAGAGATATCACCTATACCTACAAAAAGACAATATTATGATCACATTCCTAGCTATAGCGTCACCTTGTGTGTCCCGATAAAGCCGAAATGATTCACATCCATTACTTTAAGTTTAAATTCAGTGCGTTTATTTTTGCCTGTTCAGAGTTGCAGAGGATGAAAACAGCTCTTGGAGGTCACCACCCGATTCTTGCCTTTCGATCCTGCCGTTTCGGCATTTTGGGGGGGGGTTTGCTCCTTTCCCAGTCAACAAGACGTGATTTTACTGCCCTTCATGCCACAAAGTCGATGGAAAAGTCAATAAAACTTGAACTGCTATCTAAATTTGCTACCTTGCCATAAAATTTGTGATATTCTGAGGCTCTTGTGAAGCTTAGCAGATCCTATTATACCACGAGTTTCAGAAGACTAACTCTTAACTCCTGCCATTCGCGCAGAAGTAGTGTAGCGGCATGATAACACGACGTTTGGAAAGAGAACACATGCTGTTTGACCGCTCTGTTAACGTTTTCCCCTTCTACACTACCAGTCAAAAGTTTAGACACACTCATTCTTAATTATTTATTTATTTTTCTTCCACATTTTAGAATAATAATAAAGTTGTCAAAACTCTGGAGTAACAGAAACGGAACGATGGGAATTATGTTCTGATAAAAAATCCAAAATAAATCAAAATAATTGAGTATTTTAGCATCTTCAAAGTAGACACCCTTTTCGCAGAGAATTTCCCGAAACGTATTCTTGGTGTTTTCTCACCCGATTTCTGGAGGAATTTCCCTGAGATGCTTTTTAAACAGTATTAAAGGAGTTCCCACCTACGCTGGACTCTTATCGGCTGCTTTTCAGAATATTTCGCTCCGAGTCGACCGTTTAAAAAAAAATACATTTGTCAATAAAATGGCACGATTATATTTTTGTCTGCGACACCGATTTCACACGTTTACTCACACACCTTCAGATCAAAAGGTTTTTACGATCATGAGAAACATATCAATTGAGTGTTTCCAAACTTTTGACTGGTAGTGTATGTCATTCATTACGATCAGGCCCTAAATACATTATCACCTTATACCTGAAACCTAAGCCTTTTTAAGAGAGACAGACTGTATTTACCTTGTACTATATGCTGTAACATTACCTTAGGGACGCCCTATAGAAATCTAACATGGGCCGTCCATTTATATATATACATTAGCTATATACATTAGTGGAAAGAGAGAGAGAGAGACAAAGTGCAAAATTACATTACACACTTGAAGAAGAAATAAAAGCAAGCCATCAGCTGAGTGGAATGTTTAAAAGACCAAATAGTTTTATCCATAGCTGTTTTGATCAAAATCAGTTTTTTTCCCCTGTTCCTGAAAGAAAAGAGCGATTAGGATTTGCCAGATGTATGACCCCGATGAATAAGAAGTACAAGAATCAATAGCGAACAGACCTTAAGGTGTGGTGCAGCTTTGTCATTCGGGGACATTCCAATAGCTCAGCTCATTAATCTCGCACAGGGACTCCGCAGCCATCCCGTGCTTAATTGAAAGCTTACTACGGCGAGTTATTTAAATGACAAAACAGATACGAGTGCACGGGTCAATTAGGAGCACGTGACTTAAACGGCAGTGTCTTCCACCATCTCCTTCTCTCCGGTGTTATCCTGAATAACGGATGCTCGCCTGACCTTGAGGCCAAAGGGGCTTCATTAAAACGCTCCTCGAGTGCTAATACTTATGAATTATGGATCTCAGGCAAATGAGACCTGAAGGAACAACTCCCTCAGTGACACTGAGAAGAAGGGAGAAAAAAAAAAAAAAAAAAAAAGCAGTCTAGCATGATCTATGCACACTAATAATATATCATAATGTATAGATCTTGTAGTTTTATATTATTCCTGGGCTCCTCCATATCCAGATTTAGCCCGTATGCAGCTCGCTTCGTCGGGTAACAAGGGAGCATTCATTATACCTGAAATACGAGTTGAATCCAAATGTACTGAAGAATCGGCTTCGGAATATTGTATACAGCCATCGCGATGCTGCTTTCATTTCTTCTGGGTGCAGCTGCAGCGTGACTGTGGCTTTTATGTTAAAAACGACTGAACGTTAAAGCAGGAGACATCAAGGCACTGTTCTTTACTCTGTGTGGCTACGACACAAAGGCAAAAAAAAGGCACAAAATGATCCCCTGCGACTGATCAAAGCCTCCATATTGCTTTCGGACTTAAGACGCTGCAATTACTCTGGGTTCCGTTCCAGGTTATTATATTGTCTGCTAAAAAAGCGATGTAAAACATAACGTTTCGGGGTTTTTCTTCCTTTAGTGTCGCTTGTGCTAAGTAAAAACGCATCACTTCTACGAGCAAATGCAAATACATGAGTGCGAAAAGCACTCGTTTCACGCTCGCGTTTAAACAACGAGTTGCGGCGTTAAACAGCTTCTTATTTCTGACACATCTCTGCTTATAAGGCATTTCAAAGAAAGCATCCCTCGTTCACATCCTCACTTTATTATTTCTTATTTTCTAGAGTATGTTTTGCAAAGCTCTCATCTGTCTGTGTCAGCACAGCACACCGGTCCTGCAAACCAGACATGAAAAATAGAAAAGCAATTAAATTTCATGTACTTCCAAAAACCGCTAGCTCCTCCATCTGAATTCTTGCAAGGAATGAAATAAACCACACAGTCCGGCGGTTTATATATATATATATATATATATATATATATATATATATATATATATATATATATATATATGCATGCATGTGCAGTCTGCTTTTTTTCACTGCACATTTTCAAATTCATTTTTTTATTTATTTCAGTCTGTGGTTTTTGGTTTTTGGATGGAGGCTGAAGTCTAAAGTCATAGTTACACTGTAGAATTATGTATAGACTGGCTGACTGAGCCTCAAAAGGGAATCCCCTTAACTGTCCATGAGGTCTGGATCGCCTGCTAAATCCACATTTAGCTTTATGGATTGCATTTTAAATCTGGATAAATGATAAATGAGTGCTGGAGCGGTAACCATTATACTGTAGCAGAAGTTTAGGGAACGCGTGATACGCTGTAAGTATCCTCTCTATGACCCTGTTATAGGCAATTCGTTAAAATTAATTGACAGAAAGAACTAGATTGGGCACCGATAACGAGCGAGCTGAAAATACGTCCACGTTTTGATTCGTTAAAACGAAATGCCCTGAATATAAATAGATCAGAAACGTCAACATTTATTGTTAGCATGAGGGGCGGAGTGACATCTGTTAGCAGGTTTTTTGTATGGAATCCAAAAAACGTGGCCCTCGATCGTTCAAATTCTTATGTTTTTCATATGATCAGGTTTGAAACACAGTGTTGTGTTTTATTTTTTATTATTTCTGTTTTTCTTTGATCACCCCTAAATTCTGGGATATTGCCGGGATACAAGCAAAGATACCCGCGAGTCTGATCTCAGGATGAAGCCGCATTCTGGTCTCAAAGTGCTTTACGAATATTAAAAAATGTATACATTTATACAAACATCCTGTAGATTGTGTAATGTATGCAGGACCTGTTTAGATAATAAAGCTAGTGTTAGCTAATGCTAAGCTATCCTTCGGAAAATACGTTAGCGGTACGAACTAAATCATGAAATCGTGTCTGAATATTTATGCATTTATTGTTAGACTAAATGTTGTTGAACGTCCACGAAACAAGTTCCTGTTCTCTTCTTACATTACAGCAGCTATAAGCCTCATCAGTCGCGCTTTTTTTTTTGCCTTGAAGTTAATAAGCAAAAAAAACCCCCACAGCTTGTCATGTTACTGAGAAACCACAGAGAAGCGTAAACTCCTCTGGTCTGAAGATGTCGGAAAACTTCAAGTTACTTAAAGCTTTACCTTCCATAAATGTTAAGCAAACATCGCCTTAAAGTAAACTTATATATCACCATACCGACTGTGAACGAGCTGTTACTATAGAAACAGTAATGCATTAGAAGGAGTGAATACAAACCTGTTATAGAAAATTAATCGTCTCAGAAATCGTGAATAAACCCTAACTTTAATCATTCCTAACTTGACTCATGGGTCCTGTGACTGTGCTGCTGAACCCGGACTGAACCCGTTCGAGTTGAGACGCTACTGTGTGGCACAGAGTTCCCTCCAGAGGCCGGAGAAACAAGCAGCATCGCTCGCTGGGAACTCGCCGAACATCTGTCAGGCACATTCTCGTTCGCTCGGCCCACGTCCAACCCTGCGATTTACATTACGCGCATATGGAAGTCCGAACCCTGTGGATATGCATCACACGCAAATGAAAAACAAACCGTGTGCCCATGCCAGACTCGGACGGTTTGACCTGTGTGCAGCAGGGAGGCTCTGGATTTAAGCAGGCCAACCGCAAGGAGCGTTTCACGAGGGACGCGCAGTACAGTACGAGGATGCTAGAGTTGCTCAAGGCGCTTTGCGGGGTCTAAGATCCTCTGTGGTGCAGGCAAACCTGCTCGAGTTTGCAGTGCAAGACACACACACACACACATACATATATATATATATATCACACACACACATGTATACACATATACACACACACATATACATAGTGTATGTATATAGTGTATGTGTGTGTGTCTGTTGTATACTGGGTTAACTTCTGCTTTGGATATTTTACATCACCACCAATACGGCGTAATGGATACTTTCCTCTGCCTTATGATTTGTCTGGATTTGCATTTCTGCAGCGTCCAAAAGAATAGAGGAAACAGACTGTAAAATCTTCCATGGCTACAAAGCTCACTTCTCAACATTATAGATAAACCAGATGGATTTTTTTTTGCATTTGTGTGTGTGTGTGTGTGTGTGTGTGTGTGTTCTGAGAGTATGGAACTTGCATCCACTTACTTATAATGGTGCAAAACATTTTCCAGTGATCGTCTGAATTGCTTGTCTGTTTTTATTGCTTTTTTTTTGTTTTATTTTTTTTTGCTTTACAAACATAACATTTATAGTTAAAGAAACAAACATATATAAACATACAGAGGAAAGAAAAGAAAGAGAAAAGAAGGGGGGGGGGGCACT